>NC_069502.1:258535307-258637807 GCF_027579735.1 Bombina bombina
CTTTACTTTTCCTCTGTTGGAGGTGATTGAAGAATAAAGATGTGCATGTGTTTTTCAGTGAAAGGGGTTTTCAGCTTGTATTGAGGCCCGCTTCCCCTCAGAGTACAGTACAGTTTTTGATCCAATGGTTTCACCTCATTGGAAATCCTTTATCAACCCTCTGTAATCGGTCGCATGGACGTGTCTTCTGCCTCCCTTTACAGATCTACATTATACTCCTATTCCATTACCTCTACTGCTTTGGTTGTCTGCTACCTGCTTATATAGAACTCACTATTCTGATTTGCGTGCAAAACTTTTGGCTTTTGCCAGGACCTATGTCAGAATGAGCTGGTCGGGTTAGCGTGTGTTAATGTACACCCATGTCCTTACTCTCAAAGGAATTACAGGTAAGCACACATCGGTGCGTTGGGTGCATGTGAGCGGGTTACTGTACACACGTCTGGTTATCGCACATTATTTTTTTTTTGTGGCAAGCTTTTTTCCATTTAAATAGTAAGTTATTAAGCGTGCGTTGACAGTTACTGCTTAGCTAAACTGAGCATGGGTTAAGTACTTTTTGTCTTTGTAAAGCTGCTTAAGAGGGAGGTATACGGTTTTTTTCCTTTCCTCAAAAGCTTTTCTTAAGGGGTTTATGTAGTGCTTGCATTACTTTGCTATATGCTATAATGGCGCAGCGAAAATCTGTCCCTAACTTTACCCAAGAAACAGTCTCTCCTAAACACCTTTCTACCATTACTGAGTGTGCTTATTGTAAAACAATTGAAGTGCCTTCTTCAGCTCATTTATGTGGCTCTTGTTTAGATTTGTTAATGCTTACGGACTATTTTGTTTCTGGGTACTAATGCACCTTCTATCTGTACATTACAGGATGATGCTGACAGAGTCCCTTTGGCTCTAAAATTGTTTATTAACACTGCTGTCTCTAAGGCATTGGCTGCTCTCCTGCCTTCAAACAAGCATATAAGGTCAGTTTAAAATGTACCTTCTGCTATGTCTCTTGATACAGGGGATACTGAGGTATCTTCAGATGGTGGTTTCCTCTGGGCACGTGGATCCTTCATCTGATGTAGAACCTGATATTCCTCCTTTCTCCTGTTAAGTGTAGTCAGTCCACGGGTCATCCATTACTTATGGGATATTAACTCCTCCCCAACAGGAAGTGCAAGAGGATCACCCAAGCAGAGCTGCTATATAGCTCCTCCCCTCTACGTCATACCCAGTCATTCTCTTGCACCCAACTAATAGATAGGATGTGTGAGAGGACTGTGGTTATTAAACTTAGTTTTATTTCTTCAATCAAAAGTTTATTTTAAACGGCACCGGAGTGTGTTGTTTTTTCTCAGGCAGCATTTGAAGAAGAATCTACCTGAGTTTTGTGTATGATCTTAGCGGACGTAACTAAGATCCATTTGCTGTTCTCGGCCATTCTGAGGAGTGAGGTAACTTCAGAACAGGGGACAGCGGGCAGGTTCACCTGCAAAAAGGCATGTTGCAGTATATTATTTTCTAAGGAATGGAATTGACTGAGAAAATACTGCTAATACCGATATAACGTAAGTACAGCCTTAAATGCAGTAGTAACAACTGGTATCAGGCTGATATGTATGTATGTTTACACTTAAGTATTTCTGGGGAATGGCACTTCACTGGGAAAATACTGTATGCATATAACTTTTAGCCTAACTTGCAGTGTGAGCGACTAGCGGCAGGCTTTTTAATGACATTTCATAAATTAGATTTTAAACGTTTGCTGGCATGTTAAATCGTTTAATTATCTGAGGTACTTGGTGAAAAATTGTTTTGGGCGTTATTTTCCACATGGCTGTCGTTTGTTTTGAATTAAAACAGTTTACTGAGCTTCCCTCACTGTTGTATTGTGAGTGGGAGGGGCCTATTTTGGCGCTTTTACTACGCATTAGAAATTCAGTCACAGTCTGCCTTCTTCTCCCTGCATGATCCAGGATGTCTCTACAGAGCTCAGGGGTCTTCAAAACTAGTTTTGAGGGAGGTAATCACTCACAGCAGACCTGTGAGACTGTGCTTTGACTGTTATAAAAACGCTTATATTTTCAATTGTTATCCGTTTTTCTGATATTAAGGGTTAATCATCCATTGCTAATGAGTGCAATCCTTTGCTAAATTTATGCATTTACTGTGAAAATTTGGTTTCTATAACTAATCCGGTTCGTTGTTATTCAACTGTGACAGTTTTTGTGTGCTTCTTAAAGGCACAGTAACGTTTTTTATATTGCTTGCAAATTTATTTGAAAAGTATTTTCCAAGCTTGCTAGTTTGTTTTAACATGTCTGACATAGAGGAATCTCTTTGTACAATATGTTCAAATGCCAATGTGGAGCCCAATAGAAATTTGTGTACTAATTGCATTGATGCTACTTTAAATAAAAGTCAATCTGTACATTTTAAGAAAATTTCACCAGACAGCGAGGGGAAAGTTATGCCGACTAACTTGCCTCACGTGTCAGTACCTGCATCTCCCGCTCAGGAGGTGCGTGATATTGCGACGCCAAGTACATCAGGGCGGCCATTACAAATCACTTTACAAGACATGGCTAATGTTATGACTGAAGTTTTATCTAAATTACCAGAACTTAGAGGTAAACGCGACCACTCTGGGGTGAGAACAGAGTACGCTGATAATGTTAGAGCCATGTCTGATACTGCGTCACAAGTGGCAGAACATGAAGACGGAGAGCTTCATTCTGTGGGTGACGGATCTGATCCAAATAGACTGGACTCAGACATTTCAAATTTTAAATTTAAGCTTGAAAACCTCCGTGTATTATTAGGGGAGGTATTAGCGGCTCTGAATGATTGTAACACGGTTGCAATCCCAGAGAAATTATGTAGGCTGGATAGATACTATGCGGTACCGGCGTGTACTGACGTCTTTCCTATACCTAAGAGACTTACAGAAATTATTACTAAGGAGTGGGATAGGCCAGGTGTGCCCTTTTCCCCCCCCTCCTATATTTAGAAAAATGTTTCCAATAGACGCCACCACACGGGACTTTAGCTAAGCGTACCACTATCCCGGTGGAGGATAGCTGTGCCTTTTCAGATCCAATGGATAAAAAGTTAGAGGGTTACCTTAAGAAAATGTTTGTTAAACAAGGTTTTATATTGCAACCCCTTGCATGCATTGCGCCTGTCACGGCTGCGGCGGCATTTTGGTTTGAGTCTCTGGAAGAGACCCTTGACACAGCTCCATTGGATGAGATTACACACAAGCTTAAAGCCCTTAAGCTAGCTAATTCATTTATTTCTGATGCCGTGGTACATTTAACTAAACTTACGGCTAAGAATTCCGGATTCGCCATTCAGGCGCGCAGAGCGCTGTGGCTAAAATCCTGGTCAGCTGATGTGACATCTAAATTGCTTAACATACCTTTCAAAGGGCAGAAATTATTCGGGCCCGGTTTGAAAGAAATTATTGCTGACATTACGGGAGGTAAGGGCCATGCCCTGCCTCAAGACAGAGCCAAACCAAGGGCTAGACAGTCTAATTTTCGTGCCTTTCGTAACTTCAAGGCAGGAGCAGCATCAACTTCCTCTGCTCCAAAACAGGAAGGAACTGTTGCTCGCTACAGACAAGGCTGGAAACCTAACCAGACCTGGAACAAGGGCAAGCAGGCCAGAAAACCTGCTGCTGCCCCTAAGACAGCATGAAGTGAGGGCCCCCGATCCGGCAACGGATCTAGTAGGGGGCAGACTTTCTCTCTTCGCCCAGGCTTGGGCAAGAGATGTCCAGGATCCCTGGGCGTTAGAGATCATATCCCAGGGATATCTTCTGGACTTCAAAGCTTCTCCTCCCAAAGGGAGATTTCATCTTTCAAGGTTGTCAACAAACCAGGCAAAGAAAGAGGCGTTTCTACGCTGTGTTCAAGATCTTTTGTTAATGGGAGTGATCCGCCCGGTTCCGCGGTCGGAACACGGACAAGGGTTTTACTCAAATCTGTTTGTGGTTCCCAAGAAAGAAGGAACCTTCAGACCAATCTTGGATTTAAAGATCCTAAACAAATTCTTAAGAGTTCCATCGTTCAAAATGGAAACTATTAGGACAATCTTACCCATGATCCAAAAGGGTCAGTACATGACCACAGTGGATCTAAAAGATGCGTACCTTCACATACCGATTCACAAGGATCATTACCGGTACCTAAGGTTTGCCTTCCTAGACAGGCATTATCAGTTTGTAGTTCTTCCCTTCGGGTTAGCTACGGCTCCAAGAATCTTTACAAAGGTCCTGGGCTCTCTTCTGGCGGTACTAAGACCGCGAGGAATAGCGGTAGCTCCGTACCTAGATGACATTCTGATACAAGCGTCAAATTTCCAAACTGCCAAGTCTCATACAGAGTTAGTTCTGGCATTTCTAAGGTCGCATGGGTGGAAGGTGAACATAGAAAAGAGTTCTCTATTGCCACTCACAAGAGTTCCCTTCTTGGGGACTCTTATAGATTCTGTAGAAATGAAAATTTACCTGACAGAGGACAGGTTAACTAAACTTCTAAATGCTTGCCGTGTCCTTCATTCCATTCAACACCCGTCAGTGGCTCAATGCATGGAGGTAATCGGCTTAATGGTAGCGGCAATGGACATAGTACCTTTTGCACGCCTGCATCTCAGACCGCTGCAATTGTGCATGCTAAGTCAGTGGAATGGGGATTACTCAGATTTGTCCCCTATGCTGAATCTGGATCAAGAGACCAGAGATTCTCTTCTATGGTGGCTTTCTCGGCCACATCTGTCCAGGGGGATTCCCTTCAGCAGGCCAGACTGGACAATTGTAACAACAGACGCCAGCCTGCTAGGTTGGGGCGCTGTCTGGAATTCCCTGAAGGCTCAGGGATCATGGACTCAGGAGGAGAGTCTCCTTCCAATAAACATTCTGGAATTGAGAGCAGTTCTCAATGCCCTTCTGGCTTGGCCTCAGTTAGCAACTCTGAGGTTCATCATGTTTCAGTCGGACAACATCACGACTGTGGCTTACATCAACCATCAGGGAGGGACAAGGAGTTCCCTAGCGATGATGGAAGTATCAAAGATAATTCGCTGGGCAGAGTCTCACTCTTGCCACCTGTCAGCGATCCACATCCCAGGCGTGGAGAACTGGGAGACGGATTTCCTAAGTCGCCAGACTTTTCATCCGGGGGAGTGGGAACTTCATCCGGAGGTCTTTGCCCAAATACTTCAACGTTGGGGCAAACCAGATATGGATCTCATGGCGTCTCGCCAGAACGCCAAGCTCCCTTGTTACGGGTCCAGGTCCAGGGACCCGGGAGCGGTCCTGATAGATGCTTTGACAGCACCTTGGACCTTCAAGATGGCTTATGTGTTTCCACCCTTCCCGATGCTTCCTCGATTGATTGCCAGGATCAAACAGGAGAAAGCATCGGTGATTCTAATAGCGCCTGCGTGGCCACGCAGGACCTGGTATGCAGATCTAGTGGACATGTCATCCTGTCCACCTTGGTCTCTGCCTCTGAGACAGGACCTTCTAATTCAGGGTCCTTTCAAACATCAAAATCTAATTTCTCTGAAGCTGACTGCATGGAGATTGAACGCTTGATTTTATCAAAGCGTGGATTTTCGGAGTCAGTAATTGACACCTTAATACAGGCTAGGAAACCTGTTACCAGGAAAATTTACCATAAAATATGGCGTAAATATTTACACTGGTGCGAATCCAAGAGTTACTCATGGAGTAAGGTTAGGATTCCTAGGATATTGTCTTTTCTACAAGAAGGTTTAGAAAAGGGTTTATCTGCAAGTTCTTTAAAGGGACAGATCTCAGCTCTGTCCATCCTTTTACACAAACGTCTGTCAGAAGTTCCAGACGTTCAGGCTTTTTGTCAGGCTTTGGCCAGGATTAAGCCTGTGTTTAAGTCTGTTGCTCCACCGTGGAGCTTAAACTTAGTTCTTAACGTTTTACAGGGTGTTCCGTTTGAACCCCTTCATTCCATTGATATCAAGCTGTTATCTTGGAAAGTTCTGTTTCTAATGGCTATTTCCTCGGCTCGTAGAGTCTCTGAGTTATCGGCTTTACATTGTGATTCTCCTTATCTGATTTTTCATTCAGACAAGGTAGTTCTGCGTACTAAACCTGGGTTCTTACCTAAGGTAGTCACTAACAAGAATATCAATCAAGAGATTGTTGTTCCATCATTGTGCCCTAACCCTTCTTCAAAGAAGGAACGACTTCTACACAATCTAGACGTAGTTCGTGCCTTGAAATTTTATTTACAGGCAACTAAAGATTTTCGCCAAATATCTTCCCTGTTTGTAGTTTATTCTGGTCAGAGGAGAGGTCAAAAAGCATCTGCTACCTCTCTCTCTTTTTGGCTTCGTAGCATAATACGTTTAGCCTATGAGACTGCTGGACAGCAGCCTCCTGAAAGAATTACAGCTCATTCTACGAGAGCTGTGGCTTCCACGTGGGCCTTTAAGAATGAGGCCTCTGTTGAACAGATTTGCAAGGCTGCAACTTGGTCTTCTCTTCATACTTTTTCCAAATTTTCCAAATTTAACACTTTTGCTTCTTCTGAGGCTGTTTTTGGGAAAAAGGTTCTTCAGGCAGTGGTTCCTTCTGTGTAAAGATCCTGCCTTTCCCTCCCGTCATCCGTGTACTTCTAGCTTTGGTATTGGTATCCCATAAGTAATGGATGACCCGTGGACTGACTACACTTAACAGGAGAAAACATAATTTATGCTTACCTGATAAATTCCTTTCTCCTGTAGTGTAGTCAGTCCACGGCCCGCCCTGTTTTTTATGGCAGGTCTTAAATTTAAATTAAATTCCAGTCACCACTGCACCCTATAGTTTCTCCTTTCTCGTTTGGTTTCGGTCGAATGACTGGGTATGACGTAGAGGGGAGGAGCTATATAGCAGCTCTGCTTGGGTGATCCTCTTGCACTTCCTGTTGGGGAGGAGTTAATATCCCATAAGTAATGGATGACCCGTGGACTGACTACACTACAGGAGAAAGAAATTTATCAGGTAAGCATAAATTATGTTTTTTATTTAAAGTTGAACATATTCGTTCTTTTAATAGTGGTCTTAGTCACCTTAGGGGATGATTATCCTAAATCTTCTGATTATAAACCCAGTAATCATTTAAATTCAGTGTTTAAAACGTGCGGCCCCCGACCCAGTAGTCCTGGTAGGGGGGCAGATTAAAATTCTTTGACAAGGCTTGGGTTCAGTCTCTGGGATCAGATTATTATTTCTAAGGGATTTCAAATTGGCTAAAGAACAAGGCCTCCCAGAGGAAGGTTTCTTCTGTCCAATGTCCCAAGGAATCCTGTAAAAGCTCAAGCTTTTCTTCAATCTGTCTCAGATCTGTAAGATATGCGAGTAATTATTCCAGTTCATTTGCAGAACTAGTGGATGGGATTTTTTTAAAATATCTTCATTGTTCCTTCAGACCAATTTTAAATCTGGAAACTCTAAACAAGTTTGTGAGGATTCCATCCTTCAGAGTGGAAACTAATCGGGACTATTCTGCCTTTTGTTCAGCAAGGTCAGTTTATGTCCACAATAGATTTAAAAGATCTTCATATTACAAGTCACTCAGAACATCACCAGTTTGAGGTTTGCCTTTCTGGACAAGCATTATCAGTTTCTTGCTTTATTTGGTCTAGCTACTGCTTCACCAATATTTACCAAGGTTCTGTGTGCTTTCTCTTCCCCCCCCCCCCCCATATGAAATGGAGAGTCCACAACGTCATTCTAATAACTAGTGCGATATTGAAACTCTTGGCCAGCAGGAGGAGGCAAAGAGCACCCCAGCAAAGCTGTTAATTGTAACTGCCTTACCCATAACCCCCAGTCATTCTCTTTGCCTCTGTCAATGGAGGATGTGCAAAGTTGGTGTCTGAAGATTTGAATTCTTTTATGGCTACTCTTTCCTGCCAGCAAGGTTTGGGGTCTAGCTGTGTCTACGTCAATCTCTTTAGTAAGAGTAGTGGTGGCTTTTAGCAGTTAAAAGGGGGGAGGTAGTCTTTGCTTTACCTTTAACACTTTGCTACCCCTTTGCTCAAAGCCAGAGTTAGTTACTCTGTTCTTTATTTCCTACAGGTCCTTGACAGGGATAGTACCTGCCCCACCTAAGGAACAGCATCTGTCCTGCAGGAACTAAGGTAAGTGCCTTGCCTTCTCGGTACTGAAGGACACCAGCACTTATGAGGTTAATCCTCTTATGTATCCATTTTTCTGGGACAAGTTATCTTTTGTTTTTTTTTCTGTTAAGGATATGTTTATTGGACAGATGTTATATAAAGTGCTTATTGATGAAACTAGGGGTTAACATAAGAAATTTTCACTTTGGCTGCGAGATTGTAGTTTTAATTGCTGGAATGCATGGAGGTTACAGCATGTAAGCAGTACTATGCAGGGGATTTTAGAAGGTTTGCTTAGTGTTTTTTTTATTTCCTTCCTAAGAGAGTCTACGGCTTCATTCCTTACTGTTGGGGAAATACAACACCTGACCAACAGGTCAAGGCACACCCCAATCAAAGACTTAAATATCCCTCCCACTTCCTCATTACCCCAGACATTCTTTGCCTTTCGTCACTTTAGGAGGTGGCAGAGAAGTGTCAGACGATTCAGAGTCCTGAAAGAGTATCTGCCCTTCAAAATAGGACTGAAGTTTTAAGTAGTCATGTCAACCTCTCAGTGAGAGTATTAATGAAAGTTAGAGTCTGGAGATGCAGGCAAAGTTTTTCTGCAAAACCATCCAGACTACTGCTAACAGCTCCTAATCAGTGTTTACGAGTTTCACTGTTTGCTTTCTCTCACTCAAGTCCATGCCAGGAGGGCTGCTATAAGACTGTCACACTTGAGGGGCTGTGTTCTGTTCCGTAGCATGGATCCTGGAGGCAAGATCGTTTCAGTTTCTTTCTAATGACACATTGAGTCCACGGATCATCTTAATTACTGTTGGGAATATCACCCCTGAACAGCAGGAGGCGGCAAAGAGCACCACAGCAAAAGCTATTAAATACCACTCCCCCTACCCACAATCCCCAGTCATTCTCTTTGCTTGTATCAGTTGCAAGGAGGGGTAAAGATGGGTGTCTTGATTCTTCAATAAAGAGTTTATTTTTTAAGCAGCGCAAGTTTGCTCCGGTTTTCTTTGGGGTTTAGCCGTAGTCCATGTCAGTCTCTTCAGTAGAGCAAGTGGTGGTGTTTTTAAGCATTTGGGAACTTGTGGGGTATAATCCCCACTGGGCCTCCCAAGTAATTTCATGCTGCCCTTGGTTGAAAGTTTGAGTAAGCTTACTCAGCCTTTTCTTTTTTTTCCCACATGTGAGGCAGGAAGCCCCTCTCATACCAAGTGAGCTGTCCTGCTGCCGGACAGATTTTTGAGGTAAGTGCCTATTTCTTTCCCGTTTTTAATATAGGAGAATTTGGCACTTAGACAGTTAATTCTGTCTAAATATACAATCAGCCTTCTAGGTTAACGGTTTATTGTATGGCAGTTTTGCAGACTCATTTTATTATGTTTTCACTTTGGTGTACATGTGTTTTCTCCAACATAGGTGTGTCCGGTCCACGGCGTCATCCTTACTTGTGGGGATATTCTCTTCCCCAACAGGAAATGGCAAAGAGCCCAGCAAAGCTGGTCACATGATCCCTCCTAGGCTCCGCCTTCCCCAGTCATTCTCTTTGCCGTTGTACAGGCAACATCTCCACGGAGATGGCTTAGAGTTTTTTGGTGTTTAAATGTAGTTTTTATTCTTCAATCAAGAGTTTGTTATTTTAAAATAGTGCTGGTATGTACTATTTACTCTGAAACAGAAAAGAGATGAAGATTTCTGTTTGTAAGAGGAAAATGATTTTAGCAACCGTTACTAAAATCGATGGCTGTTTCCACACAGGACTGTTGAGAGGAATTAACTTCAGTTGGGGGAAACAGTGAGCAGACTTTTGCTGCTTGAGGTATGACACATTTCTAACAAGACTTGGTAATGCTGGAAGCTGTCATTTTCCCTATGGGATCCGGTAAGCCATTTTTATTAAATGAGAATAAAGGGCTTCACAAGGGCTTTAAAGACTGGTAGACATTTTTCTGGGCTAAAACGATTGATATATAAGCATTTTTAATACTTCATAGTTTTGAGGAGTTATTTTATTCTTGGGAATTATGTAAAATAACCGGCAGGCACTGTATTGGACACCTTTTTCACTGGGGGCCTTCTCTAATCATAGGCAGAGCCTCATTTTCGCGCCTCTATTGCGCAGTTGTTTTTGGGAAGCAAGACATGCAGATGCATGTGTGAGGAGCTCAGATACATAGAAAAAGCTTACAGAAGGCGTCATTTGGTATCGTATTCCCCTTTGGGCTTGGTTGGGTCTCAGCAAAGCAGATACCAGGGACTGTATAGGGGTTAAATATAAAAACGGCTCCGGTTCCGTTATTTTAAGAGTTAAAGCTTTCAAATTTGGTGTGCAATACTTTTAAGGCTTTAAGACACTGTGGTGAAATTTTGGTGAATTTTGAACAATTCCTTCATACTTTTTCACATTTTCAGTAATAAAGTGTGTTCATTTTAAAATTTAAAGTGACAGTAACGGTTTTATTTTAAAACGTTTTTTTGTACTTTGTTATCAAGTTTATGCCTGTTTAACATGTCTGAACTATCAGATAGACTATGTTCTGTATGTGGGGAAGCCAAGGTTCCTTCTCATTTAAATAGATGTGATTTATGTGAACAAAATTTAGAGAAAATGATGCCCAAGATGATTCCTCAAGTGAGGGGAGTAAGCATGGTACTGCATCATCCCCTCCTTAGTCTACGCCAGTCTTGCCCACACAGGAGGCCCCTAGTACATCTAGTGCGCCAATACTCCTTACTATGCAACAATTAACGGCTGTAATGGATAATTCTATCAAAAACATTTTAGCCAAAATGCCCACTTATCAGCGAAAGCGCGACTGCTCTGTTTTAGAAAATACTGAAGAGCATGAGGACGCTGATGATATTGGTTCTGAAGTGCCCCTACACCAGTCTGAGGGGGCCAGGGAGGTTTTGTCTGAGGGAGAAATTTCAGATTCAGGGAAAATTTCTCAACAAGCTGAACCTGATGTGATTACATTCAAATTTAAATTGGAACATCTCCGCGCTCTGCTTAAGGAGGTGTTATCTACTCTGGATGATTGTGAGAATTTGGTCATCCCAGAGAAATTATGTAAGATGGACAAGTTCCTAGAGGTCCCGGGGCCCCCCGAAGCTTTTCCTATACCCAAGCGGGTGGCGGACATTGTAAACAAAGAATGGGAAAGGCCCGGCATACCTTTTGTCCCTCCCCCTATATTTAAGAAATTGTTTCCTATGGTCGACCCCAGAAAGGACTTATGGCAGACAGTCCCCAAGGTCGAGGGGGCGGTTTCTACTCTAAACAAACGCACTACTATCCCTATAGAAGATAGTTGTGCTTTCAAAGATCCTATGGATAAAAAATTAGAGGGTTTGCTTAAAAAGATGTTTGTTCAGCAAGGTTACCTTCTACAACCAATTTCATGCATAGTTCCTGTCACTACAGCAGCGTGTTTCTGGTTCGATGAACTAGAAAAGTCGCTCAATAAAGATTCTTCTTATGAGGAGATTATGGACAGAATTCATGCTCTCAAATTGGCTAACTCTTTTACTTTAGACGCCACTTTGCAATTGGCTAGATTAGCGGCGAAAAATTCAGGGTTTGCTATTGTGGCGCGCAGAGCGCTTTGGCTAAAATCTTGGTCAGCGGATGCGTCTTCCAAGAACAAATTGCTTAACATACCTTTCAAGGGGAAAACGCT
This sequence comes from Bombina bombina, assembly GCF_027579735.1. Classification (NCBI taxonomy): domain Eukaryota; kingdom Metazoa; phylum Chordata; class Amphibia; order Anura; family Bombinatoridae; genus Bombina; species Bombina bombina. Next base: position 258,547,130 of record NC_069502.1, read on the forward strand.
GTTTGGCCCTGACTTGAAAGAGATTATTTCTGATATCACTGGGGGTAAGGGCCACGCCCTTCCTCAGGATAGGTCTTTCAAGGCTAAAAATAAACCAAATTTTCGTCCCTTTCGCAGAAACGGACCAGCCCCAAGTGCTACATCCTCTAAGCAAGAGGGTAATACTTCTCAAGCCAAGCCAGCCTGGAGGCCAATGCAAGGCTGGAACAAAGGTAAGCAGGCCAAGAAACCTGCCACTGCTACCAAGACAGCATGAGATGTTGGCCCCCGATCCGGGACCGGATCTGGTGGGGGGCAGACTTTCTCTCTTCGCTCAGGCTTGGGCAAGAGATGTTCTGGATCCTTGGGCGCTAGAAATAGTCTCCCAAGGTTATCTTCTGGAATTCAAGGGGCTTCCCCCAAGGGGGAGGTTCCACAGGTCTCAATTGTCTTCAGACCACATAAAAAGACAGGCATTCTTACATTGTGTAGAAGACCTGTTAAAAATGGGAGTGATTCATCCTGTTCCATTAGGAGAACAAGGGATGGGATTCTACTCCAATCTGTTCATAGTTCCCAAAAAAGAGGGAACATTCAGACCAATCTTAGATCTCAAGATCCTAAACAATTTTCTCAAGGTTCCATCGTTCAAGATGGAAACTATTCGGACAATTCTTCCTTCCATCCAGGAAGGTCAATTCGTGACCATGGTGGATTTAAAGGATGCGTATCTACATATTCCTATCCACAAGGAACATCATCGGTTCCTAAGGTTCGCCTTTCTGGACAAGCATTACCAGTTTGTGGCACTTCCATTCGGATTAGCCACTGCTCCAAGAATTTTCACAAAGGTACTAGGGTCCCTTCTAGCGGTGCTACGACCAAGGGGCATTGCAGTAGTACCTTACTTGGACGACATACTGATTCAAGCGTCGTCCCTACCACAAGCAAAGGCTCATACGGACATTGTCCTGGCCTTTCTCAGATCTCACGGGTGGAAAGTGAACGTAGAAAAAAGTTCTCTATCTCCGTCAACAAGAGTTCCCTTCTTGGGAACAATAATAGACTCCTTAGAAATGAGGATTTTTCTGACAGAGGCCAGAAAATCAAAACTTCTAAGCTCTTGTCAAGTACTTCATTCTGTTCCTCTTCCTTCCATAGCGCAGTGCATGGAAGTAATAGGTTTGATGGTCGCGGCAATGGACATAGTTCCTTTTGCGCGAATTCATCTGAGACCTTTACAACTGTGCATGCTCAGTCAGTGGAATGGGGATTATACAGACTTGTCTCAGACGATACAAGTAGATCAGAGGACCAGAGATTCACTCCGTTGGTGGCTGACCCTGGACAACCTGTCACAGGGGATGAGCTTCCGCAGACCAGAGTGGGTCATTGTCACGACCGACGCCAGTCTGGTGGGCTGGGGCGCGGTCTGGGAACTCCTGAAAGCTCAGGGTCTTTGGTCTCGGGAAGAATCTCTTCTCCCGATAAATATTCTGGAACTGAGAGCGATATTCAATGCTCTCAAGGCTTGGCCTCAGCTAGCAAAGGCCAAATTCATACGGTTTCAATCAGACAACATGACGACTGTTGCGTATATCAACCATCAAGGGGGAACAAGGAGTTCCCTGGCGATGGAAGAAGTGACCAAAATCATTCAATGGGCGGAGACTCACTCCTGCCACTTGTCTGCAATCCACATCCCAGGAGTGGAAAATTGGGAAGCGGATTTTCTGAGTCGTCAGACATTTCATCCGGGGGAGTGGGAACTCCATCCGGAAATCTTTGCCCAAATTACTCAATTGTGGGGCATTCCAGACATGGATCTGATGGCCTCTCGTCAGAACTTCAAGGTTCCTTGCTACGGGTCCAGATCCAGGGATCCCAAGGCGACTCTAGTAGATGCACTAGTAGCACCTTGGACCTTCAACCTAGCTTATGTATTCCCACTGTTTCCTCTGATCCCCAGGCTGGTAGCCAGGATCAATCAGGAGAGGGCATCGGTGATCTTGATAGCTCCTGCGTGGCCACGCAGGACTTGGTATGCAGACCTGGTGAATATGTCATCGGCTCCACCATGGAAGCTACCTTTGAGACAGGACCTTCTTGTTCAAGGTCCGTTCGAACATCCGAATCTGGCCTCACTCCAACTGACTGCTTGGAGATTGAACGCTTGATTTTATCAAAGCGAGGGTTCTCAGATTCTGTCATTGATACTCTTGTTCAGGCCAGAAAGCCTGTAACTAGAAAAATCTACCATAAAATATGGAAAAAATATATCTGTTGGTGTGAATCTAAAGGATTCCCATGGAACAAGATAAAAATTCCTAAGATTCTATCCTTTCTTCGAGAAGGTTTGGAGAAAGGATTATCTGCAAGTTCTTTGAAGGGACAGATTTCTGCTTTATCTGTTTTACTTCACAAAAAGCTGGCGGCTGTGCCAGATGTTCAAGCTTTTGTTCAGGCTCTGGTTAGAATCAAGCCTGTTTACAAACCTTTGACTCCTCCTTGGAGTCTCAATTTAGTTCTTTCAGTTCTTCAAGGGGTTCCGTTTGAACCCTTACATTCCGTAGATATTAAGATATTATCTTGGAAAGTTTTGTTTTTGGTTGCAATTTCTTCTGCTAGAAGAGTTTCAGAGTTATCTGCTCTGCAGTGTTCTCCTCCTTATCTGGTGTTCCATGCAGATAAGGTGGTTTTGCGTACTAAACCTGGTTTTCTTCCGAAAGTTGTTTCTAACAAACATTAACCAGGAGATAGTCGTGCCTTCTTTGTGTCCGAATCCAGTTTCAAAGAAGGAACGTTTGTTGCACAATTTGGATGTGGTTCGTGCTTTAAAATTCTATTTAGATGCTACTAAGGATTTCAGACAAACATCTTCCTTGTTTGTTGTTTATTCTGGTAAAAGGAGAGGTCAAAAAGCAACTTCTTCCTCTCTCTCTTTTTGGCTTAAAAGCATCATCAGATTGGCTTACGAGACTGCCGGACGGCAGCCTCCTGAAAGAATCACAGCTCATTCCACTAGGGCCGTGGCTTCCACATGGGCCTTCAAGAACGAGGCTTCTGTTGATCAGATATGTAAGGCAGCGACTTGGTCTTCACTGCACACTTTTACTAAATTTTACAAATTTGATACTTTTGCTTCTTCTGAGGCTATTTTTGGGAGAAAGGTTTTGCAAGCCGTGGTGCCTTCCATCTAGGTGACCTGATTTGCTCCCTCCCATCATCCGTGTCCTAAAGCTTTGGTATTGGTTCCCACAAGTAAGGATGACGCCGTGGACCGGACACACCTATGTTGGAGAAAACAGAATTTATGTTTACCTGATAAATTACTTTCTCCAACGGTGTGTCCGGTCCACGGCCCGCCCTGGTTTTTTTATCAGGTCTGATAATTTATTTTCTTTAACTACAGTCACCACGGTATCATATGATTTCTCCTATGCAAATATTCCTCCTTTACGTCGGTCGAATGACTGGGGAAGGCGGAGCCTAGGAGGGATCATGTGACCAGCTTTGCTGGGCTCTTTGCCATTTCCTGTTGGGGAAGAGAATATCCCCACAAGTAAGGATGACGCCGTGGACCGGACACACCGTTGGAGAAAGTAATTTATCAGGTAAACATAAATTCTGTTTTTTTTTTTTTTTTTTTGTGTATTAAAGGGACACTCAAGTCAAATTAAACTTCATTATTTAGATACAGCATGCAATTTTAAACAATTTTCCAATTTACTTCCATTACCAAAATGTGCACAGTCTTTCTCTTGTTAAGTGTGTTCAGTCCACGGGTCATCCATTACTTATGGGATATATTCTCCTTCCCAACAGGAAGTTGCAAGAGGATCACCCAAGCAGAGCTGCTATATAGCTCCTCCCCTCACATGTCATATCCAGTCATTCTCTTGCAACCCTCAACAAAGAAGGTCGCGAGAGGAGTTGGAGTTTTTACTTAATTATTCTTCAATCAAAAGTTTATTATAAAATGACACCGGAGTGTGCCGTTTTTTGTATCTCAGGCAGTATTTGGAGAAGAATCTGCCTGCGTTTTTCTATGATCTTAGCAGACGTAACTAAGATCCGCTGGCTATTCTCGACATTCTGAGGAGTAGGGTAACTTCAGAAAGAGGGGAATAGCATGCGGGGTCCCCCGCAAATGAGGTATGTGCAGTACATTATTTTCTGGGAATGGAATTGACTAAGAAAATACTGCTGTTACCCACATGATGTAAGTACAGCCTTAAATGCAGTAGTAGCGACTGGTATGAGGCTGATAAATGTATGCGCAGTTGAGTTATTTTCTAGGGACTAGAATTTGACTGAGAAAATACTGTTAATACTGAAATAATGTTTAAGCCTTATCTGCAGTGGAAGCTACTGGTAGCAGGCTTAGTGATAACTTTGCATGACATTCAAATTGTTGTTTTTAAAACGTTTACTGGCATGTTATTCGTTTTGTGAGGTACTTTGGTGATAAATCTTTTTGGGCATGATTTTTTTCCACATGGCTAACGTATTTTCTGCATAGAAACCGTTATATCAGGTCTCCCACTGTTGTAATATGAGTGGGAGGGACCTTGTTTTAGCGCCTTGTTGCGCAGTTAAAATTCTAGCACAGTCTTCCTGTTTCTTCCTCCTTGATCCAGGACGTCTCTAGAGAGCTCAGGGGTCTTCAAAATTGGTTTTTAGGGAGGTAATCAGTCACAGCAGATCTGTGACAGTGTGTTTGACTGTGATAAAAGCGTTAAATCTTAATTTGATATCCGTTTTTGGGTATTGAGGGGTTAATCATCCTTTTGCTAATGGGTGCAATCCTCTGCTAATTAATACATTTCTCGTTAAGAATTGTTCACTATAACTGAATTAGTTTTCTTTGTTATTCAACTGTGTTTTTAAAAGCGCTGCATCTTTTTTTATATTGCTTGTAAACTTATTGAAAGTGATTTCCAAGCTTGTTAGCTTCATTGCTAGTCTGTTTAAACATGTCTGATACAGAGGAATCTGCTTGTTCATTATGTTCAAAAGCCGATGTGGAGCCCAATAGAAATATGTGTACCAATTGTATTGATATTACTTTGAATAAAAGTCAATCTGTACCGATAAAGAAATTATCACCAGACAACGAGGGGGAAGTTATGCCGTCTAACTCTCCTCACGTGTCAGTACCTGCGTCTCCCGCTCGGGAGGTGCGTAAGATTGAGGCGCCAAGTACATCAAGGCCCTTACAAATCACTTTACATGATATGGCTAATGTTATGAAAGAAGTATTATACAATATGCCCGAATTAAGAGGCAAGCGCGATAGCTCTGGGTTAAGGACAGAGCGCGCTGATGACACGAGAGCCATGTCCGATACTGCGTCACAATTTGCAGAACATGAGGACGGTGAGCTTCATTCTGTCGGTGACGGTTCTGATCCGGGGAGACCGGATTCAGAAATTTCAAATTTTAAATTTAAGCTTGAGAACCTCCGCGTGTTACTAGGGGAGGTGTTAGCGGCTCTGAATGATTGCGACACAGTGGCAATTCCAGAGAAATTATGTGTTGGATAGATACTATGCGGTACCGGTGTGTACTGACGTTTTTCCTATACCAAAAAGGCTTACAGAAATTATTAGTAAGGAGTGGGATAGACCCGGTGTGCCCTTTTCCCCTCCTCCGATATTTAGAAAAATGTTCCCTATAGATGCCACCACACGAAGGGCCCCCTCTCCGGAGACGGATCTAGTGGGGGGCAGACTTTCTCTCTTCGCCCAGGCCTGGGCAAGAGATGTACAGGATCCCTGGACGTTGGAGATTATATCTCAGGGATACCTTCTGGATTTCAAAACTTCTCCACAAGGGAGGTTTCATCTGTCAAGGTTATCAACAAACCTAGTAAAGAAAGAGGCATTTCTACAATGTGTACAAGACCTCTTTGTGATGGGAGTGATCCACCCAGTTCCGCGAACGGAACGAGGACAAGGGTTTTACTCAAATCTATTTGTGGTTCCCAAAAAAGAGGGAACCTTCAGACCAATCTTAGACTTAAAAATCTTAAACAAATTCCTAAGGGTTCCATCGTTCAAGATGGAAACCATTCGGACCATCCTGCCCATGATCCAAGAGGGTCAATATATGAGTGGACATGTCGTCCTGTCCACCATGGTCTCTACCTCTGAGGCAGGACCTTCTAATTCAGGGTCCTTTCAACCATCCTAACCTAATTTCTCTGAGGCAGACTGCTTGGAGATTGAACGCTTGATTCTATCAAAGCGTGGGTTTTCGGATTCGGTTATTGATACATTGATACAGGCTCGGAAACCTGTTACCAGAAAAATTTACCATAAGATATGGCGTAAATATTTATATTGGTGTGAATCCAAGAGTTACTCATGGAGTAAGGTTAGGATTCCTAGGATATTGGCTTTTCTACAAGAGGGTTTAGAAAAGGGCTTATCCGCTAGTTCACTAAAGGGACAGATTTCTGCTCTGTCTATTCTTTTACACAAGCGTCTGGCAGGGAATCCAGACGTCCAGGCTTTTTGTCAGGCTTTGGCTAGGATTAAGCCTGTGTTTAAGGCTGTTGCTCCTCCGTGGAGCTTAAACTTGGTTCTTAAAGTTCTTCAGGGTGTTCCGTTTGAACCCCTTCATTCCATCGATATTAAGCTTTTATCTTGGAAAGTTCTGTTTTTGATGGCTATTTCCTCGTCTCGGAGTTATCTGCCTTACATTGTGATTCTCCTTATCTGATTTTTCATTCAGACAAGGTAGTTCTGCGTACCAAACCTGGGTTTTTACCTAAGGTTGTTTCTAACAGGAATATCAATCAAGAGATTGTTGTTCCATCTTTGTGTCCTAATCCTTCTTCAAAGAAGGAACGTCTTTTGCATAATCTAGACGTGGTCCGTGCCCTGAAGTTCTACTTACAGGCAACTAAAGATTTTCGGCAAACTTCTTCTCTGTTTATTGTTTACTCTGGACAGAGGAGAGGTCAAAATGCTTCGGCTACCTCTCTCTCTTTTTGGCTTCGTAGCATAATACGTTTAGCCTATGAGACTGCTGGACAGCAGCCTCCTGAAAGAATTACAGCTCATTCCACTAGAGCTGTGGCTTCCACTTGGGCCTTTAAAAATGAGGCCTCTGTTGAACAGATTTGCAAGGCTGCAACTTGGTCTTCACTTCATACTTTTTCCAAATTTTACAAATTTGACACTTTTGCTTCTTCGGAGGCTGTTTTTGGGAGAAAGGTTCTACAGGCAGTGGTTCCTTCTGTTTAATGTTCCTGCCTTGTCCCTCCCTTCATCCGTGTACTTTAGCTTTGGTATTGGTATCCCATAAGTAATGGATGACCCGTGGACTGAACACACTTAACAAGAGAAAACATAATTTATGCTTACCTGATAAATTTATTTCTCTTGTAGTGTGTTCAGTCCACGGCCCGCCCTGTCTTTTTGAGGCAGGTTCTAAATTTTAAATTATAACTCCAGTCACCACTGCACCCTATAGTTTCTCCTTTCTCGTCTTGTTTCGGTCGAATGACTGGATATGACATGTGAGGGGAGGAGCTATATAGCAGCTCTGCTTGGGTGATCCTCTTGCAACTTCCTGTTGGGAAGGAGAATATATCCCATAAGTAATGGATGACCCGTGGACTGAACACACTACAAGAGAAATAAATTTATCAGGTAAGCATAAATTATGTTTTTTATATTTACACTTTTTGAGTCACCAGCTCCTACTGAGCATCTGCAAGAATTCACAGCATATACGTATATGCATTTGTGATTGGCTGATGGCTGTCACATGATACAGGGGGAGTGGAAATAGACATAACTTTGCAATATATTTAACAAAAATCTACTACTCATTTGAAGTTCAGACTAAGTGCCATTGCATTGTCTTCTTATCATGCATTTGTTAATGGTGCAAATTTACTGTATTGACTGGTCCTTTAATGGCTACCGGGAGGTTTGTTGGGCCACGCCCACAATAGGCGGGCTTATCTGAGATAGCAAGGACGTTTTTGGCGCCCTTTAAGCCGTTTCCTGTTCCTGGATGTTTCAGCTCTGTTGCATAGCTCCTCAGAGGTAGTTCAGCGTTCTCTCCGGTGCGGCTCTATGGGGGTCCGGATCATTTTCTGACTTTGTTTCTGGCAGCAAGGAGGTCAGGTAGGCACCTTCAGCAGAGCTTGCTGAGGTGTGGAGGTTGACTGTTTTTTTTGTGGGGCTGCTGCTCTGTTTATTTAAGTTTCTGTCTGAATTTCAGGGACTCGTGTTTGTCTTTTTGCATTCATTTTGTGAAAAATTGTTGGAAGAATTATTGTGCAGTTTATTTAAGGATTTTCTAGTTGGGGAAAAAAAAGGAAAAAAGTGTTTAAAATTTAAAGGGGGACAGTAACGTTTTTTTCTTTAATTAAAATTCTGATTTGAACTTTTTTTTTTTTTTTTATTGATTTAAGGTTTTTTCCTTTGGAATAAGATGGACCAAGAGGCCCTGCAAGCTGTTGCTTGTTCTTTATGTTTAAATACTAATGTTGAGCATCCTATCCCTTTTTGTTCATATTGTATTGAGAGAACATTACATTACAAGGATAGACTTTTTGATTCTGAGCCTTCATTGTCTAGGGCGGATGTTGTTCAGGAGTCTCCTGTTCAAGCTAATCTGCAGCTTTCTCCTCAAAAGTCCCAATCTTCTGCAGTGCCCTGTGTTTCGTCTCAGGTTGTTTTTTCCTTGCAGCATATGGCTACCCATATATCCTCGACAGTATCTGAGGCTTTGTCTGCCTTTTCTATGTTGCAGGGGAAGCGCAAGAGGAAGTATAAGATTTCTGATTCTGTTGCAATTGTGTCTAGTGTTTCTTCTCATAAGTCTGAGAAGGACGATACTTCAGTAGCATCTGAGGGTGATTCTTCTGAACCTGACGTTGTTTCCTTTAGTTTTAAGCTAGAGCACCTCTGTTTGTTACTCAAGGAGGTTTTGGCTACCTTGGCTGACTGAGGCGTCAGTCATGGTTATTCCTAAGAAATCTAGTAAACTTAATGTTTTTTGATGTCCCTTCCTCAGTTTTTCCTATAACAGATCGTGCTTCAGATATTATTGCACGAGAATGGGAGAAGCCTGGGATTCCTTTTTTCCCCTTCTCCAATTTTTAGAAAGATGTTTCCTATTGCTGATTCTATTAAGGAATCTTGGTGAGGGGAGCAGTTTCCACTCTGACCAAGAGGACAGCTGTTCCTTTAAAGATCCTATGGATAAGAAGTTGGAAACTTTGCTTAAAAAGATTTCTTTCATGTAATTAACAAGAGTCCATGAGCTAGTGACGTATGGGATATACATTCCTACCAGGAGGGGCAAAGTTTCCCAAACCTCAAAATGCCTATAAATACACCCCTCACCACACCCACAAATCAGTTTTACAAACTTTGCCTCCAAGGGAGGTGGTGAAGTAAGTTTGTGCTAGATTCTACGTTGATATGCGCTCCGCAGCAAGTTGGAGCCCGGTTTTCCTCTCAGCGTGCAGTGAATGTCAGAGGGATGTGAGGAGAGTATTGCCTATTGAATGCAGTGATCTCCTTCTACGGGGTCTATTTCATAAGGTTCTCTGTTATCGGTCGTAGAGATTCATCTCTTACCTCCCTTTTCAGATCGACGATATACTCTTACATTTACCATTTCCTCTACTGATTCTCGTTTCAGTACTGGTTTGGCTTTCTACAAACATGTAGATGAGTGTCCTGGGGTAAGTAAGTCTTATTTTCTGTGACACTCTAAGCTATGGTTGGGCACTTTATTTATAAAGTTCTAAATATATGTATTCAAACATTTATTTGCCTTGACTCAGAATGTTCAACTTTCCTTATTTCCAGACAGTCAGTTTCATATTTGGGATTATGCTTTAATTATCATATTTTTTCTTACCTCAAAAATTTGACTTTTTTCCCTGTGGGCTGTTAGGCTCGCGGGGGCTGAAAATGCTTCATTTATTGCGTCATTCTTGGCGCAGACTTTTTTGGCGCAAAAATTCATTTCCGTTTCCGGCGTCATACGTGTCGCCGGAAGTTGCGTCATTTTTTGACGTTATTTTGCGCCAAAAATGTCGGCGTTCCGGATGTGGCGTCATTTTTGGCGCCAAAAGCATTTAGGCGCCAAATAATGTGGGCGTCTTATTTGGCGCCAAAAAATATGGGCGTCGCTTTTGTCTCCACATTATTTCAGTCTCATTTTTCATTTGCTTCTGGTTGCTAGAAGCTTGATTTTTGGCATTTTTTTCCCATTCCTGAAACTGTCTTATAAGGAATTTGATCTATTTTGCTTTATATGTTGTTTTTTCTCTTACATATTGCAAGATGTCTCACGTTGCATCTGAGCCAGAAGATACTACAGGAAAACCTCTGCCTGCTGGATCTACCAAAGCTAAGTGTATCTGCTGTAAACTTTTGGTAGCTATTCCTCCAGCTGTTGTTTGTATTAAATGTCATGACAAACTTGTTAATGCAGATAATATTTCCTTTAGTGATGTACCATTGCCTGTTGCAGTTCCCTCAACATCTAAGGTGCAGAATGTTCCTGATAACATAAGAGATTTTGTTTCTGAATCCATAAAGAAGGCTTTGTCTGTTATTTCTCCTTCTAGTAAACGTAAAAAGTCTTTTAAATCTTCTCTCTCTACAGATGAATTTTTAAATGAACACCATCATTCTGATTCTTTGGACTCTTCTGGTTCAGAGGATTCTGTCTCAGAGATTGATGCTGATAAATCTTCATATTTATTTAAGATGGAATTTATTCGCTCTTTACTTAAAGAAGTACTAATTGCTTTAGAAATAGAGGATTCTAGTCCTCTTGATACTAATTCTATACGTTTGGATAAGGTTTTTAAAGCTCCTGCGGTTATTCCAGAAGTCTTTCCTGTTCCTAATGCTATTTCTGCAGTAATTGCTAAGGAATGGGATAGATTGGGTAATTCATTTACTCCTTCTAAACGTTTTAAGCAATTATATCCTGTTCCGCCTGACAGGTTAGAATTTTGGGACAAAATCCCTAAAGTTGATGGGGCTATTTCTACCCTTGCTAAACGTACTACCATTCCTACATCAGATGGTACCTCGTTTAAGGATCCTTTAGATAGAAAAATTGAATCTTTTCTAAGAAAAGCTTATCTATGTTCAGGTAATCTTCTTAGACCTGCTATATCATTGGCTGATGTTGCTGCAGCTTCAACTTTTTGGTTGGAAACTCTAGCGCAACAAGTAACAAATCGTGATTCTCATGATATTATTATTCTTCTCCAGCATGCTAATAATTTCATCTGTGATGCCATTTTTGATATTATTAGAGTTGATGTTAGATTTATGTCTCTGGCTATCTTAGCCAGAAGAGCTTTATGGCTTAAGACTTGGAATGCTGATATGGCTTCTAAATCAACTCTACTTTCCATTTCTTTCCAGGGAAACAAATTATTTGGTTCTCAGTTGGATTCTATTATTTCAACTGTTACTGGTGGGAAAGGAACTTTTTTACCACAGGATAAAAAGTCTAAAGGTAAAAACAGGGCTAACAATCGTTTTCGTTCCTTTCGTTTCAACAAAGAACAAAAGCCTGATCCTTCATCCTCAGGAGCAGTTTCAGTTTGGAAACCATCTCCAGTCTGGAATAAATCCAAGCCTGCTAGAAAGGCAAAGCCTGCTTCTAAGTTCACATGAAGGTACGGCCCTCATTCCAGTTCAGCTGGTAGGGGGCAGGTTACGTTTTTTCAAAGAAATTTGGATCAATTCTGTTCACAATCTTTGGATTCAGAACATTGTTTCAGAAGGGTACAGAATTGGTTTCAAGATGAGACCTCCTGCAAAGAGATTTTTTCTTTCCCATGTCCCAGTAAATCCAGTGAAAGCTCAAGCATTTCTGAATTGTGTTTCAGATCTAGAGTTGGCTGGAGTAATTATGCCAGTTCCAGTTCCGGAACAGGGGATGGGGTTTTATTCAAATCTCTTCATTGTACCAAAGAAGGAGAATTCCTTCAGACCAGTTCTGGATCTAAAATTATTGAATCGTTATGTAAGGATACCAACGTTCAAGATGGTAACTGTAAGGACTATATTGCCTTTTGTTCAGCAAGGGAATTATATGTCCACAATAGATTTACAGGATGCATATCTGCATATTCCGATTCATCCAGATCATTATCAGTTCCTGAGATTCTCTTTTCTAGACAAGCATTACCAATTTGTGGCTCTACCGTTTGGCCTTGCTACAGCTCCAAGAATTTTCACAAAGATTCTCGGTGCCCTTCTGTCTGTAATCAGAGAACAGGGTATTGTGGTATTTCCTTATTTGGACGATATCTTGGTACTTGCTCCGTCTTTACATTTAGCAGAGTCTCATACGAATCGACTTGTGTTGTTTCTTCAAGATCATGGTTGGAGGATCAATTTACCAAAAAGTTCTTTGATTCCTCAAACAAGGGTAACCTTTCTGGGTTTCCAGATAGATTCAGTGTCCATGACTTTGTCTTTAACAGACAAGAGACGTCTAAAATTGATTACAGCCTGTCGAAACCTTCAGTCTCAATCATTCCCTTCGGTAGCCTTATGCATGGAAATTCTAGGTCTTATGACTGCTGCATCGGACGCGATCCCCTTTGCTCGTTTTCACATGCGACCTCTTCAGCTCTGTATGCTGAACCAATGGTGCAGGGATTACACGAAGATATATCAATTAATATCTTTAAAACCGATTGTTCGGCACTCTCTAACGTGGTGGACAGATCACCATCGTTTAATTCAGGGGGCTTCTTTTGTTCTTCCGACCTGGACTGTAATTTCAACAGATGCAAGTCTCACAGGTTGGGGAGCTGTGTGGGGTTCTCTGACGGCACAAGGAGTTTGGGAATCTCAGGAGGTGAGATTACCGATCAATATCTTGGAACTCCGTGCAGTTTTCAGAGCTCTTCAGTTTTGGCCTCTTCTGAAGAGAGAATCGTTCATTTGTTTTCAGACAGACAATGTCACAACTGTGGCATACATCAATCATCAAGGAGGGACTCACAGTCCTCTGGCTATGAAAGAAGTATCTCGAATTTTGGTTTGGGCGGAATCCAGCTCCTGTCTAATCTCTGCGGTTCATATCCCAGGTGTAGACAATTGGGAAGCGGATTATCTCAGTCGCCAAACGTTGCATCCGGGCGAATGGTCTCTTCACCCAGAGGTATTTCTTCAGATTGTTCAAATGTGGGGGTTCCCAGAGATAGATCTGATGGCCTCTCATCTAAACAAGAAACTTCCCAGGTATCTGTCCAGATCCCGGGATCCTCAGGCGGAAGCAGTAGATGCATTATCACTTCCTTGGAAGTATCATCCTGCCTATATCTTTCCGCCTCTAGTTCTTCTTCCAAGAGTAATCTCCAAGATTCTGAGGGAATGCTCGTTTGTTCTGCTAATAGCTCCGGCATGGCCTCACAGGTTTTGGTATGCGGATCTTGTCCGGATGGCATCTTGCCAACCATGGACTCTTCCGTTAAGACCAGACCTTCTGTCTCAAGGTCCTTTTTTCCATCCGGATCTGAAATCCTTAAATTTAAAGGTATGGAAATTGAACGCTTGATTCTTGGTCATAGAGGTTTCTCTGACTCCGTGATTAATACTATGTTACAGGCTCGTAAATCTGTATCTCGAGAGATATATTATAGAGTCTGGAAGACTTATATTTCTTGGTGTCTTTCTCATCATTTTTCTTGGCATTCTTTTAGAATACCGAGAATTTTACAGTTTCTTCAGGATGGTTTAGATAAGGGTTTGTCCGCGAGTTCTTTGAAAGGACAAATCTCCGCTCTTTCTGTTCTTTTTCACAGAAAGATTGCTATTCTTCCTGATATTCATTGTTTTGTACAAGCTTTGGTTCGTATAAAACCTGTCATTAAGTCAATTTCTCCTCCATGGAGTTTGAATTTGGTTTTGGGAGCTCTTCAAGCTCCTCCGTTTGAACCTATGCATTCATTGGACATTAAATTACTTTCTTGGAAAGTTTTGTTCCTTTTGGCCATCTCTTCTGCTAGAAGAGTTTCTGAATTATCTGCTCTTTCGTGTGAGTCTCCTTTTCTGATTTTTCATCAGGATAAGGCGGTGTTGCGAACTTCTTTTGAATTTTTACCTAAAGTTGTGAATTCCAACAACATTAGTAGAGAAATTGTGGTTCCTTCATTATGTCCTAATCCTAAGAATTCTAAGGAGAAATCATTGCATTCTTTGGATGTTGTTAGAGCTTTGAAATATTATGTTGAAGCTACGAAATCTTTCCGTAAGACTTCTAGTCTATTTGTTATCTTTTCCGGTTCTAGGAAAGGGCAGAAAGCTTCTGCCATTTCTTTGGCATCTTGGTTGAAATCTTTAATTCATCTTGCCTATGTTGAGTCGGGTAAAATTCCGCCTCAAAGAATTACAGCTCATTCTACTAGGTCAGTTTCTACTTCCTGGGCGTTTAGGAATGAAGCTTCGGTTGACCAGATCTGCAAAGCAGCAACTTGGTCTTCTTTGCATACTTTTACTAAATTCTACCATTTTGATGTATTTTCTTCTTCTGAAGCAGTTTTTGGTAGAAAAGTTCTTCAGGCAGCGGTTTCAGTTTGAATCTTCTGCTTATGTTTTTTGTTAAACTTTATTTTGGGTGTGGATTATTTTCAGCAGGAATTGGCTGTCTTTATTTTATCCCTCCCTCTCTAGTGACTCTTGTGTGGAAAGATCCACATCTTGGGTAGTCATTATCCCATACGTCACTAGCTCATGGACTCTTGTTAATTACATGAAAGAAAACATAATTTATGTAAGAACTTACCTGATAAATTCATTTCTTTCATATTAACAAGAGTCCATGAGGCCCACCCTTTTTTGTGGTGGTTATGATTTTTTTGTATAAAGCACAATTATTCCAATTCCTTATTTTATATGCTTCGCACTTTTTTTCTTATCACCCCACTTCTTGGCTATTCGTTAAACTGATTTGTGGGTGTGGTGAGGGGTGTATTTATAGGCATTTTGAGGTTTGGGAAACTTTGCCCCTCCTGGTAGGAATGTATATCCCATACGTCACTAGCTCATGGACTCTTGTTAATATGAAAGAAATGAATTTATCAGGTAAGTTCTTACATAAATTATGTTTTTTGTTCACCAGGGGTATCAATGGCAACCAGCTGCATGTATTGCTACGGTTACTAGTGCGGCGGCATATTGGTTTGACGCATTGTCTGATTCTATTCAGCAAGATACTCCTCTTGAAGATATTCAAGATAGAATAAAGGCTTTGATGTTGGCTAATTCCTTTATTGCAGATGCTTCTCTACAGGTCATCAAGTTGGCAGCTAAAACTTCTAGTTTTGCCATTTTAGCTCGCAGAGCTTTATGGTTAAAATCCTGGTCTGCGGATATGTCCTCTAAGTCTAAGCTTTTGTCTATTCCTTACAAGGGTAAGACCTTTTTTGGGCCAGGTTTGGCTGAGATTTCTGATGTTACGGGAGGGAAAAGGGGCATTCTCTTCCTCAGGATAAAAGAAATAAACTAAAGGGTCAGCAGAGTAATTTTTCGTTTAACTTCTCTGGTAAATCTTTCTCTTCTTCCTCCAAGCAGGAACAGTCCAAGCCATCTTGGAAGTCAAATCAGTCTTGGAATAAGTGGAAGCAGTCCAGGAAGCCTGTTGCTGACTCAAAATCAGCATGAAGGGTCTGCCCCCGATCTGGGAATGGATCTTGTGGGGGTCTTTCTTCGCTCATGCTTGGGTTCGAGATGTTTAGGATCCCTGGGTGGTAGACATTGTGTCCCAGGGTTACAAACTGGAGTTCAAGATTTTTCCTCCCAGAGGCGGGTTTCTTCTCTCCAGGTTATCTGTAAACCAGATAAAAGGAGAGGCGTTCTTACGTTGTGTTCAGAATCTTTCCAACATGGGAGTGATAGTTGCTGTTCCGGTTCAGGAACAGGGTCTGGGTTTTTATTCCAATCTCTTAGTCGTTCCCAAAAAGGAGGGAACTTTCAGACCTATTTTAGATCTCAAGAGTGTAAACAAGTTTCTCAGGGTTTCGTCTTTCAAAATGGAAACTATTCGTTCCATTCTTCCTTTGGTTCAGGAAGATCAGTTCATGACCACAGTGGATCTAATGGGTGCGTAGCTGCATATTCCCATTCACATGGATCATCACAGGTTCCTAAGATTTGCATTTCTAGACAAACATTTTCAGTTTGTAGCTCTTCCTTTTGGTCTGGAAACAGCTCCCAGAATTTTTTCAAAGATTCTGGGAGCATTGTTGGCGGTGCTTCGATTGAAGGGTGTTGCAGTGGCTCCTTATCTGGACGACATTCTAGTTCAGGCTCCATCTTTTCAACTAGCAAACTCCCACACTGAGTTTTTGTTGTCTTTTCTGCGCTCCCATGGTTGGAAGGTGAATTTAAGAAAAAGTTCCTTAATTCCGGCTACAAGAGTGGTGTTTTGGGGGACCATTATAGATTCTCTAGAGATGAAAATTTTTCTGACAGTAGCAAGAATTCAAAGATTTTCAATACGTGTCTTGCTCTTCCGTCCCTTCCTCGGCCATCAGTGGCTCAGTGCATGGAAGTTATTGGTCTGATGGTTTTAGTCATGGACATCATTCCGTTTGCTTGGTTCCATCTCAGACCTCTGCAGTTATGCTTGCTTAGGCAGTGGAACTGGGATTATGCGGATCTATTTCCAAAGATTGTTCTAGATCAGATCTCCAGAGATTCTCTTCCATGGTGGTTGTCTCAGGATCTTCTCTCTCAGGGAACTTGCTTTCGCAGACCTGCCTGGATGATTGTAACCACGGATGCCAGTTTGCTGGGCTGGGGTGCTGTCTGGGGTTCATTAAGGGATCAGGGTCTATGGACCAGGAGGAGTCGGTTCTTCCAATAAATGTTTTGGAGCTGAGAGCAATTTTCAATGTTCTTCTAGCCTGGCCTCAGCTAGCTTCAACCCAGTATATCAGGTTTCAGTCGGACAACATAACGTCAGTTGCTTACATCAATCATTGGGGAGGAACTGGGAGTTACTTGGCCATGACAGAGGTAGCCAAGATTATTCAGTGGGTGGAGATTCACAACTGTTGTCTGTCTGCTATCCACATTCCAGGGGTGGACAATTGGGAAACGAATTTTCAAAACAGACCGACTTTTCATCCGGGGGAGTGGGAACTTCTTCCAGAGTTATTTTCCAGCTTGATTCTCAGTTGGGGGCAGCCGGAGTTGGATCTCATGGCGTCTTGTCAGAATGCCGAGGTCAAAGGATCCTCAGGCTATTCTGATAGATGCTTTGGCAGTTCCTTGGACTTGGACTTTCAATCTGGCATATGTGTTCTCTCCATTTGCTCTTCTTCCTCGGGTCATTGATCGGGTCAAACAAGAGAGGGCATCAGTGATTCTCATTGCTCCGGCTTGGCCTCGCAGAATCTGGTTTGCAGATCTGGTGGAGATGTCTTCCCTTCCACCTTGGCGTCTTCCATTAAGGAAGGACCTTCTTCTGCAGGGTCCCTTCATCCAAATCTCGTTTCTCTGAAGCTGACTGCTTGGAGTTTAATTGCTTGATTCTTTCTAAGCGTGGTTTTTCTGAGTCAGTCATTGAGACTATGGTTTAGGCTTGTGAGCCTGTGACTAGGAAGATTTATTATAAGATTTGACGTAAATATTTGAATTGGTTGAATCCAAAGGCTACTCGTGGAGTAGTTAGGATTCCTAGGATTTTGTCTTTTTTCCAGGAGGGTTTGGAGAAAGGTTTATCTGCTTGTACCTTTATTGATCAGTTGGGGTTAATCGGTGTATTATTTACATGCTGCTTTGTGTGATTTTCCTGGGCTAAGACTGTTTTTGTCTGGAAAAAACAGATTTCACTTAAGTTTCACTTTTCGTTTTTGAAAGTGTTCACAGCTCCTATTACTTGCTGTATAATAACAGGAGAAGTACTGTCTTGCACTCCATGTGGCCGGGTGTGGTCTATTTTAATTTCTTCCATTCCGGCTGAGACTTGAAACTGAGGAGAGAGTTTCCTCTGTTAACTGTCTGGGTTTAGGAGGTGGTGAGTGCCCCAGCCATTGGGAGTATGAAGGTGCAGTTTTATATATATATATATATATATATATATATATATATATATATATATTTATATATATATATATTTATATATATATATATATATATATATATATATATATATATATTTTTATATATATATATATATATATATATATATATATTTGTGTTCTTCTGTGGTTATAACCTGAGCTATGGAGGACTCTGACATGTTAGAAGGTACTCCTTCTGTACTAAATCTTACCTGTTTATATTGTGAGGCCATGGTTTTCCCGCCCACTCAATTATGTACCACATGCCTTAACACAGTTATAAAGTCTATGAAGGGAGACAAGCCTGCTAAGGCTCTTAGTCCCTATGAGCCGTCTACCTCTCAGGACTTGGCGTCCTGTGAGATTTCTACCCTTGCTACATTATCCACTCTACATGCAGTTCCTCATAGCACATCTAATCCTACATGCGAAGGGGGCCTTCTTCCTGTGGATTTTTCCGGGCAGTTACAAACGTCATTACCTCGCTTTAACAAACACAAGAGAAAGGTTAAACATAGCTCTCCTGACCCAGAGTCATCTAAATAATTTTCGGATTTAGCTATTATGTCCAAGTTATCCGATGAGTTAACCTCTGTTCCTTCAGTGGGTGAACTTTCTGGGTCGGAGTCCTTAGCGTCTAAGCCTCCTGCTGAGGAGGAACCATCCTTTAGATTTAAAATTGAGCACTTGCGTTTTTTGTTAAAGGAGGGTACTGTCTGTTTTAAAGGTTCCAGAGACCGTGCTGCCTGAAGAACCTATGATACCTAAATTAGTTTACGAATACAGGAAAGTTCCTTTGACTTTTCCTGTGCCGGTTAAGATGGTGAATATTATTAAGAACCAATGGTTCTTCCTTTTCCCCCTCGTCTACTTTTAAAAAGTTGTTCCCGGTCCAGGACTCTAAACGGGATTTGTGGGGCTCCATTCCTAAGGTGGATGGTGCTATCTCTACGCTTGCTAAACGTACTGCTACCTCTTGAGTATAGTTCTTCGTTCAGGGAGCTAATGAATAAGAAATGGAAACCTTTCTGAGAAAGATGTTTCAACATATGGGTTTTTGTTTCAACCTGCGGCTGCAGTTGCCGGAGCGGCTACCTACTGGTGCGACTTTGTTGGAGCTCATTGAGGTGGAGTCTCCCCTCGAGGAGGATATTCAAGACAGAATTAAAGCTCTGAGAATTGTTATTTTTTTTTTTTTATCTGTGATGCAAACATGCAGACAAATCCCAACGACAACAGTCGTCCTCTAAGCCCAAGCAACCCAAGGGTTCTTGGAAACCGGCTCAGTCCTGGAATAAATCCAAGCAGAATAAGCAGCCCGCCGAAAACAAAGCGGCATGAAGGGGTGGCCCCCAACCCGGGATCAGATCGTGTAGGGGGCAGACTGTCTTTTTTTCCAGACACCTGGTTCAAGGACAAACAGTATCCGTGGGTGCTGAAGGTGGTATCCGCCATGATGCAGATTCCTTCTCTCGAATCTGTCTACCAGACCAGTAAAGAGGATGCCTTTCTAGGGTGCAATCGGGATCTATTCTCCTTGGGAGTTGTTGTCCTGGTCCCTATCGAAGAGGTTTGGGGTTTTATTCAAACCTTTTCGTGGTCCCAAAGGAGGAGGGAACTTTCCGCCTAATTCTGGACCTAAAATGCTTAAACAATATTCTCAGTGTCCCTTCAAGATGGAGACGATAAGGTCCATCCTTCCTTTAATTCAGGAAGGCCAGTTTGACCACTTTAGATCTGAAGGACGCTTACCTTCATGTTCCAATCCACAGGGAACACTTTCAGTTCCTGAGGTTTGCATTCCTGGACCAGCACTTCCAGTTCATTGCCCTTCCGTTTGGCCTAGCTATTGCTCCAAGAATCTTTACGAAGGTTCTGGGGGCTCTTCTAGCTGTTGCCAGAACTCATGGTATTGCAGTAGTCCCATACTTGGACGATTTTCTAGTACAATCACTATCCTTTCGTCTTGCGGAAGAATTCTGAGTCCCTTCTCAGTGTAATTCAATCACATGGATGGAAGATAAACTTGCAAAAGAGTTCTTCTCCCAAGTACCAGGGTGGAATTCCTGGGTACTATAAAGAAATATCCTCATAGATATGGAGTCTAACAGACCAGAGATGTTGCAATTTAACTTTTGGCATGTCTTGCCCTCCAGACCTCCTTGAGTCCATCTGTGGCTCAGTGTATGGAGGTGATTGGTCTCATGGTGTCCTACATGGACATCATTGCTTTTGCCAGGTTCTGTCTAACCTTTACAACTGAATCGCTCTCTTGGTGGCTCTGTCCAGATCATCCTGGGAGATTGTGACTACGGATGCAAGCCTATACGTATGGGGAGCTGTTTGGGGTGCCTGAAAGGCACAGGGGTTGTGGACTCAGCACAAGTCCTCCCTCCCGATCAATATTTTGGAACTACCAGCAATCTTAAAGGCCTTGAAGGCTTGGCCACTTCTGGGTTCGTCCCAGTTTATCAGATTCCTATCAGTCAATATAACCTCGTTGGCTTACATCAACCATCAAGGGGGAACGAGAAGTTCCTTGGAAGTATCTCAGATTCTGGAGTGGGCGGAGGCCCACAGCTGTTCGCTGTCAGCGATCCACATTCCGGCTGTTGATAACTGGGAGGCGGATTTTCTCAGCAGGCAAGCCTTCCAGCCAGGGGAATTTTATCTCCATCCCGAGGTGTTTGCAGAGATATGCAGCAAATGGGGGACGCCGGAGATAGATCTCATGGCGTCCCATCTCAATACCAAGCTACCCAGGTACGTTTCGAGGTCGAGGGATCCCCAAGCGGATCTAATAGATTCACTAGCAGTGCCCTGGAGTTTCAAACTCCTATTTTTCCACCATTACTGCTTCTTCCTCGTGGTGGCTGCAGTGGCTATCAGTAATCTTGATTGCTGCATCGTGGCCGCGAAGGACGTGTTTAGCGGATCTAGTGGGGACGTCCTCATCTTCTCCGTGGAAGTTACCTTGTCGCAGAGGCCTGCTGATACAAGGTCCATTTGTTCATCAAAATCTAGATTGAGGCTGAGTGCGTGGAGATTGAACGCTTAGTCTTGTAAAAATAAAAAAATACCACCACACACTTTCTCCAATTTTTTTAGCTAAAACAGTTGCATCAAAGGCATCAAAACACCCCATATACAATACCTTGTGGTTTCAACTTCCGAAATATATGCACGCTCATGGAGTATGTGAAAAGGCCCCCCAAAAGAAGATGGTCAAAGAAATTATGTTAAATTTGAAAAAATCACAAACACATCAGAAGTTTGGCATTGCAACCCCAAACAACCCAACAAACCTATGCATAGGTGGTATCACTGTACTCGGAAGATCTTGCTGAACAAATATCAGGGTGTTCTTTGGCAACACATAACAGGAACTGAGAATCCATGCCTAAAGTACAGTGTGTGTGAAAAATGCAACAAAATCACTACCCAAAGGTTTGACAAAGACTGGTGGTTGAATTAGTGCATGGAAAGTGTTAAAATACTAGCATTTAAAATACCCTAGGGTGTCTACTTTTCAAAAATATATTTGATGGGGGTAAATTGCATTGTCCGGCTTCAGAAAGGTCCTAAAAAGGACATGGGTGCATGATAACAGATGTGAAAATTCCAAGTTGGAAAACTGGAATGCGCCCCCTGAGAACCCGACAAACCTATTCATGGGTGGTAACACTGTACTCAGGAGATGTGTTTGAGCACATATTGAGGTGTTTTTTTGGCAGTAACACCTAACAGGAACTGAGAATCCATGCCTAAAGTACAATGTGGGAAAAATAACACAAGAAAATGACTACCCATAAGTTTGACAAAGACTGGTGCTTGAATTAGTGCATGGAAAGTGTTAAAATACCAGGATTTCAAATACCCTAGCGTGTCACTTTAAAAATTATATGGTTTGATGGTTTAATTTACATTGTCCTGCTTCAGAAAAAAAGCCCCAAAAAGGACATGGGTGCATGATGACAGATTCCAAGTTGGAAAAGTGGAATGCGCCCCTCAACAATAAGGCCTTTTAGCCCCCTGAGAACCCGACAACCTATACATGGGTGGTATCACTGTTCTTAGGAGATGTTGCTTAACACATATTGGGGTGTTATTTGGCAGTATCCCTTGATGGTAAAATTGTTGCATGAAGAGTCAAAATAATACCCCAAGTTTAATACCTTAGGTTGTTTACTTCTAAAAAATATATACATGTGAAGGGTTATTCAGGGATTCCTGACAGATATCAGTGTTCCAATGTAACTATCGCTAATTTATTTGGGGAAAAAAATGGTTTGGAAATGGCAAAGTGCTACTTGTACTTATTGCCTTATAACTTGCAAAGAACATGTAAATATTGGGTATTTCTCTTGTTAAGTGTAGTCAGTCCACGGGTCATCCATTACTTATGGGATTATATCTCTTCCCCAACAGGAAGTTGCAAGAGGATCACCCAAGCAGAGCTGCTATATAGCTCCTCCCCTCACATGTCATATCCAGTCATTCTCTTGCAACCTAACTAAAGATAGGTCGTTGTGAGAGGTCTGTGGTGTTTTTAAACTTAGTTTATTTCTTCAATCAAAAGTTTATTTTAAATGGCACCGGAGTGTGCTGTTTGTTTCTCAGGCAACATTAGAAGAAGAATCTGCCTGCGTTTTCTATGATCTTAGCAGACGTAACTAAGATCCACTGGCTGTTCTCGCACATTCTGAGGAGTGAGGTAACTTCAGAAAAAGGGAATAGCATGCAGGGCCCCCCTGCAAACGAGGTATGTGCAGTAAATTATTTTTCTAAGCAATGGAATTGACTGAGAAAATACTGCTGATACCAATGTAATGTAAGTTCAGCCTTAAATGCAGTGGTAGCGACTGGTATTAGGCTGATGAATGTGTGTACACTGAAGTATTTTTCTAGGGAATGGAATTTGACTCAGAAAATACTGTTAATGCTGAAGTAATGTATGAGCCTTAACTGCAGTAAAAGCGACTGGTAACAGGCTTATTAACCCCTTAACGACCGAGGACGTGCAGGGTACGTCCTCAAAAAAAAGGCAGTTAATGCCTGAGAACGTACCCTGCACGTCCTCGGTTTGGAAAGCAGCTGGAAGCGATCCTGCTCGCTTCCAGCTGCTTTCCGGTTATTGCAGTGATGCCTCGATATGGAGGCATCCTGCAATAACCTGTTTAAGCCATCCGGTGCAGAGAGAGCCACTCTGTGGCCCTCTCTGCACCGGAGATCGGTGGCTCCCTGCGTTGGTGGGTGGGAGCCGGACCGGGAGGCGGGTGGCGGCCATCGATGGCCCTGGTTATGTGCAGGGGGGGCGGGATCGTGGGTGGGGATGAGCGGGGGCGCGCACGGACGCGCACGTGCATGGGAGGGCGGGCGCGTGCACGGGGAGGGAGCGGGTGGGAACCGCTACACTACAGAAAATTTATTAATAAAAAAATGTTTAAATGTCTAAATATTTAAAAAAAAAAAAAAGATCAGCAAGGTGGTGGGGGTTTGTCTGTGTGGGGGGGGGGAAGCTACACTACAGAAAAAATCCAAACAAAAATAAAAAAGCACTTTTTTTTTGCAAACTGGGTACTGGCAGACAGCTGCCAGTACCCAAGATGGCCCCCAATGAGGCAGAGGGGAGGGTTAGAGAGCGGTTTTGGGGGGGATCAGGGAGGGTGGGGGCTAAGGGGGGGATCCTACACCCTAGCATAAAAACCCTTTTATTTTAGTACTGGCAGACTTTCTGCCAGTACTTAAGATGGCGGGGACAATTGTGGGGTGGGGGAGGGAAGGGAGCTGTTTGGGAGGGATCAGGGGGTGGGATGTGTCAGGTGGGAGGCTGATCTCTACACTAAAGCTAAAATTAACCCTGCAAGCTCCCTACAAACTCCCTAATTAACCCCTTCACTGCTAGCCATAATACACGTGTGAGGCGCAGCAGGATTTAGCGGCCTTCTAATTACCAGAAAGCAACGCCAAAGTCATATATGTCTGCTATTTCTGAACAAAGGGGATCTCAGACAAGTATTTACAACCATTTGTGCCATAATTGCACTAGCTGTTTGTAAATTATTTCAGTGAGAAACCTAAAATTGTGAAAAATTTAACTTTTTTTTCAATTTTATCGCATTTGGCGGTGAAATGGTGGCATGAAATATACCAAAATGTGCCTAGATCAATACTTGGGGTTGTCTACTACACTACACTAAAGCTAAAATTAACCCTACAAGCTCCCTAAAAGCTCCCTAATTAACCCCTTAACTGCTGGGCATAATACACTTGTGGTGCGCAGTGGCATTTAGCGGCCTTCTAATTACCAAAAAGCAACGCCAAAGCCATATATGTCTGCTATTTCTGAACAAAGGGGATCCCAGAGAAGAATTTACAACCATTTATGCCATAATTGCACAAGTTGTTTGTAAATAATTTCAGTGAGAAACCAAAAGTTTGTGAAAAAATTTGTGAAAAAGTGAACGATTTTTTGTATTTGATCGCATTTGGCGGTGAAATGGTGGTATGAAATATACCAAAATTGTCCTAGATCAATACTTTGGGATGTCTACTAAAAAAAAAATATATACATGTCAAGGGATATTCAGGGATTCCTGAAAGATATTAGTGTTCTAATGTAACTAGCGCTAATTTTGGAAAAAAGTGGTTTGGAAATAGCAAAGTGCTACTTGTATTTATGGCCCTATAACTTGCAAAAAAAGCAAAGAACATGTAAACATTGGGTATTTCTAAACTCAGGACAAAATTTTGAAACTATTTAGCATGGGTGTTTTTTGGTGGTTGTAGATATGTAACAGATTTTGGGGGTCAAAGTTAGAAAAAGTGTGTTTTTTTCAATTTTTCCTCCATATTTTATATTTTTTTTATAGTAAATTATAAGATATGATGAAAATAATGGTATCTTTAGAAAGTCCATTTAGTGGCGAGAAAAACGGTATATAATATGTGTGGGTACAGTAAATGAGTAAGAAGAAAATTACAGCTAAACACAAACACCGCAAAAATGTAAAAATAGCCTTGGTCCCAAACGGACAGAAAATGGAAAAGTGCTGTGGTCATTAAGGGGTTAATAACACTTCATAACTTTTAAAATGTATGTTCAAAACGTTTACTGGCATGTTAATCGTTTTTTGTGAGGTACTTGGTGATAAAACTTATTGGGGCATGATTTTTACCACATGGCTAACTTTTGTTTCTGCATAGAAACAGTTAACTGAGCTTCCCCACTGTTGTAATATGAGTGGGAGGGGCCTATTTTAGCGCTCTTTTGCGCAGTAAAAATTGTCATAATCTTCCTACTTCATCCTCCATGATCCAGGACGTCTCTAGAGAGCTCAGGGGTCTTCAAAATTCATTTTGAGGGAGGTAATCAGTCACAGCAGACCTGTGACAGTGTGTTTGACTGTGATAAAAACGTTAATTATTAGATTGTTATCCGTTTTTGGGTATTAAGGGGTTAATCATCCATTTGCTGGTGGGTGCAATCCTTTGCTAACTTAATACATTTACTGTGAAAATTTGGTTGCTATAACTAATTTGGTTCATTATTATTTCAACTGTGACAGCTTTTTGTGCTTCTTAAAGGCACAGTAGCGTTTATATTAGCGTATTATATTGCTTGTAAATTTATTTGAAAAGTATTTTCCAAGCTTGCTAGTCTCATTGCTAGTCTGTTTAAACATGTCTGACACAGATGAATCTGTCTGTTCACTATGTATGAAGGCCAATGTGGAGCCCCACAGAAACATGTGTACTAAATGCATTGATGTAACTTTAAATAAAAGTCAGTCTTTACATGTAAAGAAATTATCACCAGACAACGAGGGGGAAGTTATGCCGACTAACTCTCCTCACGTGTCAGTACCTTCGATTCCCGCTCAGGAGGTGCGTGATTTTGTGGCGCCAAGTACATCAGGGAGGCCCTTACAAATCACTTTGCAAGACATGGCTACTGTTATGACAGAAGTAATATCTAAATTGCCAGAATTAAGAGGCAAGCGTGATAGCTCTGGGTTAAGGACAGAGCGCGCTGAAGTGAGAGTCATGTCCGATACTGCGTCACAATTTGCAGAACATGAAGACGGAGAGCTTCATTCTGTGGGTGACGGATCTGATCCAGGGAGACTGGATTCAGAGATTTCTAATTTTAAATTTAAGCTTGAGAACCTCCGCATATTGCTAGGGGAGGTATTAGCGGCTCTGAATGATTGTAACACGGTTGCAATTCCAGAAAAATTATGTAGGTTGGATAGATACTATGCGGTACCGGTGTGTACTGACGTGTTTCCTATACCTAAAAGGCTTACAGAGATTATTAGCAAGGAGTGGGATAGACCCGGTGTGCCTTTTTCCCCTCCTCCCATATTTAGGAAAATGTTTCCTATAGACGCCACCACGCGAGACTTATGGCAGACGGTCCCTAAGGTGGAGGGAGCAGTTTCTACTTTAGCTAAGCGTACCACTATCCCGGTGGAGGATAGTTGTGCTTTTTCAGATCCAATGGATAAAAAATTAGGTTACCTTAAGAAAATGTTTGTTCAACAAGGTTATATCTTACAGCCCCTTGCATGCATTGCACCTGTCACTGCTGCGGCGGCATTCTGGTTTGAGTCTCTGGAAGAGGCCATTCGCTCAGCTCCTTTGGATGAAATTATGAACAAGCTTAAAGCACTTAAGCTAGCTAACGCATTTGTTTCTGATGCCGTCGTACATTTAACCAAACTTACGGCTAAGAACTCCGGATTCGCCATCCAAGCGTGCAGAGCGTTATGGCTTAAATCCTGGTCAGCTGACGTGACTTCTAAATCTAAATTGCTTAATATTCCTTTCAAAGGGCAGACCTTATTCGGGCCCGGCTTGAAAGAAATTATCGCTGACATTACGGGAGGTAAGGGCCATGCTCTGCCTCAGGACAGGGCCAAATCAAAGGCCAAACAGTCTAATTTTCGTGCCTTTCGTAACCTCAAGGCAGGAGCAGCATCAACTTCCTCCGCTCCAAAACAGGAAGGAGCTGTTGCTCGTTACAGACAGGGCTGGAAAACTAACCAGTCCTGGAACAAGGGCAAGCAGGCCAGAAAACCTGCTGCTGCCCCTAAGACAGCATGAAGAGAGGGCCCCCTATCCGGAAACGGATCTAGAGGGGGGCAGACTTTCTCTCTTCGCCCAGGCTTGGGCAAGAGATGTCCAGGATCCCTGGGCGTTGGAGATCATATCTCAGGGATATCTTCTGGACTTCAAAGCTTCTCCTCCACAAGGGAGATTTCATCTTTCAAGGTTATCAGCAAACCAAATAAAGAAAGAGGCGTTTCTACGCTGTGTACAAGACCTCTTACTAATGGGGGTGATCCACCCAGTTCCGCGGACGGAACACGGGCAAGGATTCTATTCAAATCTGTTTGTGGTTCCCAAGAAAGAGGGAACCTTCAGACCAATCTTGGACTTAAAAATCCTAAACAAATTCCTAAGAGTTCCATCATTCAAAATGGAAACTATTCGAACCATCCTACCCATGATCCAAGAGGGTCAGTACATGACCACAGTGGACTTAAAGGATGCCTACCTTCACATACCGATTCACAAGGATCATTATCGGTACCTAAGATTTGCCTTCCTAGACAGGCATTACCAGTTTGTAGCTCTTCCCTTCGGCTTAGCTACGGCTCCAAGAATCTTTACAAAGGTTCTGGGCTCACTTCTGGCGGTACTAAGACCTCGAGGCATAGCGGTGGCTCCGTACCTAGACGACATTCTGATACAAGCGTCAAGTTTTCAAACTGCCAAGTCTCATACAGAGATAGTTCTGGCATTTCTGAGGTCGCATGGGTGGAAGGTGAACGTGGAAAAGAGTTCTCTATTACCACTCACAAGGGTTCCCTTCCTAGGGACTCTTATAGATTCTGTGGAGATGAAAATTTACCTGACGGAGGCCAGGTTATCAAAACTTCTAAATGCTTGCCGTGCCCTTCATTCCATTCCACACCTGTCAGTAGCTCAGTGCATGGAAGTAATCGGCTTAATGGTCGCGGCAATGGACATAGTGCCATTTGCGCGCCTGCATCTCAGACCGCTGCAATTGTGCATGCTAAGTCAGTGGAATGGGGATTACTCAGATTTGTCCCCTCTACTATATCTGGATCAAGAGACCAGAGATTCTCTTCTATGGTGGTTTTCTCGACCCCACCTGTCCAAAGGGATGACCTTTCGCAGGCCAGATTGGACGATTGTAACAACAGACGCCAGCCTTCTAGGTTGAGGCGCAGTCTGGAATTCCCTGAAGGCTCAGGGATCATGGACTCAGGAGGAGAAACTCCTCCCAATAAATATTCTGGAGTTGAGAGCAATATTCAATGCTCTTCTAGCTTGGCCTCAGTTAGCAACTCTGAGGTTCATCAGATTTCAGTCGGACAACATCACGACTGTGGCTTACATCAATCATCAAGGGGGAACCAGGAGTTCCCTAGCGATGTTGGAAGTCTCAAAGATAATTCGCTGGGCAGAGTCTCACTCTTGCCACCTGTCAGCGATCTACATCCCAGGCGTGGAGAACTGGGAGGCGGATTTTCTAAGTCGCCAGACTTTTCATCCGGGGGAGTGGGAACTTCATCCGGAGGTCTTCGCTCAACTGATTCATCGCTGGGGCAAACCAGATCTGGATCTCATGGCGTCTCGCCAGAACGCCAAGCTTCCTTATTACGGATCCAGGTCCAGGGACCCGGGAGTGGTGCTGATAGATGCTCTGACAGCCCCTTGGGTCTTCAACATGGCTTATGCGTTTCCACCATTTCCGATGCTTCCTCGACTGATTGCCAAGATCAAGCAGGAGAGAGCATCTGTGATTCTGATAGCGCCTGCGTGGCCACGCAGGACCTGGTATGCAGACCTAGTGGACATGTCGTCCTGTCCACCATGGTCTCTGCCTCTGAGGCAGGACCTTCTAATTCAGGGTCCTTTCAACCATCCAAAGCTAATTTCTCTGAGGCTGACTGCATGGAGATTGAACGCTTGATTCTATCAAAGCGTGGCTTCTCGGAGTCGGTTATTGATACCTTAATACAGGCTCGGAAACCTGTTACCAGAAGAATTTACCATAAGATATGGCGTAAATATTTATATTGGTGCGAATCCAAGAATTACTCATGGAGTAAGGTTAGGATTCCTAGGATATTGTCTTTTCTACAAGAGGGTTTAGAAAAGGGCTTATCCGCTAGTTCGTTAAAGGGACAGATTTCTGCTCTGTCTATTCTTCTACACAAGCGTCTGGCAGAAGTTCCAGACGTTCAGGCTTTTTGTCAGGCTTTGGCTAGGATTAAGCCTGTGTTTAAGACTGTTGCTCCGCCGTGGAGCTTAAACTTAGTTCTTAACGTTCTGCAGGGCGTTCCATTTGAACCCCTTCATTCCATTGATATCAAGCTGTTATCTTGGAAAGTTCTGTTTTTGATGGCTATTTCTTCGGCTCGTAGAGTCTCTGAGTTATCTGCCTTACATTGTGATTCTCCTTATCTGATTTTTCATTCAGACAAGGTAGTTCTGCGTACTAAACCTGGGTTCTTACCTAAGGTAGTTTCTAACAGGAATATCAATCGAGATTGTTGTTCCATCATTGTGTCCTAACCCTTCTTCAAAGAAGGAACGACTTTTGCATAATCTGGACGTAGTCCGTGCCCTGAAGTTCTATTTGCAGGCAACTAAAGATTTTCGTCAAACTTCTTCCCTGTTTGTCGTTTACTCTGGACAGAGGAGAGGTCAAAAGGCTTCGGCTACCTCTCTCTCCTTTTGGCTTCGTAGCATAATACGTTTAGCCTATGAGACTGCTGGACAGCAGCCTCCTGAAAGAATTACAGCTCATTCTACTAGAGCTGTGGCTTCCACCTGGGCCTTTAAAAATGAGGCCTCTGTTGAACAGATTTGCAAGGCTGCAACTTGGTCTTCACTTCACACTTTTTCAAAATTTTACAAATTTGACACTTTTGCTTCTTCGGAGGCTATTTTTGGGAGAAAGGTACTTCAGGCAGTGGTTCCCTCCGTTTAAAGTTCCTGCCTTGTCCCTCCCTTCATCCGTGTACTTTAGCTTTGGTATTGGTATCCCATAAGTAATGGATGACCCGTGGACTGACTACACTTAACAAGAGAAAACATAATTTATGCTTACCTGATAAATTTATTTCTCTTGTAGTGTAGTCAGTCCACGGCCCGCCCTGTCTTTTAAGGCAGATCTAAATGTTAATTAAACTCCAGTCGCCACTGCACCCTATGGTTTCTCCTTTCTCGTCTTGTTTCGGTCGAATGACTGGATATGAGTGAGGGGAGGAGCTATATAGCAGCTCTGCTTGGGTGATCCTCTTGCAACTTCCTGTTGGGGAAGAGATATAATCCCATAAGTAATGGATGACCCGTGGACTGACTACACTACAAGAGAAATAAATTTATCAGGTAAGCATAAATTGTGTTTTCTCCAACATAGGTGTGTCCGGTCCACGGCGTCATCCTTACTTGTGGGATATTCTCTTCCCCAACAGGAAATGGCAAAGAGCCCAGCAAAGCTGGTCACATGATCCCTCCTAGGCTCCGCCTACCCCAGTCATTCTCTTTGCCGTTGTACAGGCAACATCTCCACGGAGATGGCTTAGAGTTTTTTAGTGTTTAACTGTAGTTTTTATTATTCAATCAAGAGTTTGTTATTTTAAAATAGTGCTGGTATGTACTATTTACTCAGAAACAGAAAAGAGATGAAGATTTCTGTTTGTATGAGGAAAATGATTTTAGCAACCGTCACTAAAATCCATGGCTGTTCCACACAGGACTGTTGAGAGCAATTAACTTCAGTTGGGGGAACAGTGTGCAGACTTTTGCTGCTTGAGGTATGACACATTCTAACAAGACGATGTAATGCTGGAAGCTGTCATTTTCCCTATGGGATCCGGTAAGCCATGTTTATTACGATCGTAAATAAGGGCTTCAAAAAGGGCTTATTAAGACTGTGGACTTTTTCTGGGCTAAATCGATTCATTATTAACACATATTTAGCCTTGAGGAATCATTTTATCTGGGTATTTTGATATAATAATATCGGCAGGCACTGTTTTAGACACCTTATTCTTTAGGGGCTTTCCCAAAGCATAGGCAGAGCCTCATTTTCGCGCCGGTGTTGCGCACTTGTTTTTGAGAGGCATGGCATGCAGTCGCATGTGAGAGGAGCTCTGATACTTAGAAAAGACTTTCTGAAGGCGTCATTTGGTATCGTATTCCCCTTGGGGCTTGGTTGGGTCTCAGCAAAGCAGATACCAGGGACTGTAAAGGGGTTAAAGTTCAAAACGGCTCCGGTTCCGTTATTTTAAGGGTTAAAGCTTCCAATTTTGGTGTGCAATACTTTTAAGGCTTTAAGACACTGTGGTGAAAATTTGGTGAATTTTGAACAATTCCTTCATGTTTTTTCGCAATTGCAGTAATAAAGTGTGTTCAGTTTAAAATTTAAAGTGACAGTAACGGTTTTATTTTAAAACGTTTTTTGTACTTTGTTATCAAGTTTATGCCTGTTTAACATGTCTGAACTACCAGATAGACTGTGTTCTGAATGTGGGGAAGCCAGAATTCCTATTCATTTAAATAAATGTGATTTATGTGATAATGACAATGATGCCCAAGATGATTCCTCAAGTGAGGGGAGTAAGCATGGTACTGCATCATTCCCTCCTTCGTCTACACGAGTCTTGCCCACTCAGGAGGCCCCTAGTACATCTAGCGCGCCAATACTCCTTACTATGCAACAATTAACGGCTGTAAAGGATAATTCTGTCAAAAACATTTTAGCCAAAATGAACCCTTATCAGCGTAAGCGCGACTGCTCTGTTTTAGATACTGAAGAGCATGACGACGCTGATAACAATATTTCTGAAGGGCCCCCAACCCAGTCTGATGGGGCCAGGGAGGTTTTGTCTGAGGGAGAAATTACTGATTCAGGGAACATTTCTCAACAAGCTGAACCTGATGTGATTGCATTTAAATTTAAGTTGGAACATCTCCGCATTCTGCTTAAGGAGGTATTATCCACTCTGGATGATTGTGACAAGTTGGTCATCCCAGAGAAACTATGTAAAATGGACAAGTTCCTAGAGGTGCCGGGGCTCCCAGAAGCTTTTCCTATACCCAAGCGGGTGGCGGACATTGTTAATAAAGAATGGGAAAGGCCCGGTATTCCTTTCGTCCCTCCCCCCATATTTAAAAAATTGTTTCCTATGGTCGACCCCAGAAAGGACTTATGGCAGACAGTCCCCAAGGTCGAGGGAGCGGTTTCCACTTTAAACAAACGCACCACTATACCCATAGAGGATAGTTGTGCTTTCAAAGATCCTATGGATAAAAAATTAGAAGGTTTGCTTAAAAAGATGTTTGTTCAGCAGGGTTACCTTCTACAACCAATTTCATGCATTGTCCCTGTCGCTACAGCCGCATGTTTCTGGTTCGATGAGCTGATAAAGGCGGTCGATAGTGATTCTCCTCCTTATGAGGAGATTATGGACAGAATCAATGCTCTCAAATTGGCTAATTCTTTCACCCTAGACGCCACTTTGCAATTGGCTAGGTTAGCGGCTAAGAATTCTGGGTTTGCTATTGTGGCGCGCAGAGCGCTTTGGTTGAAATCTTGGTCGGCTGATGCGTCTTCCAAGAACAAGCTACTTAACATTCCTTTCAAGGGGAAAACGCTGTTTGGCCCTGACTTGAAAGAGATTATCTCTGATATCACTGGGGGTAAGGGCCACGCCCTTCCTCAGGATCGGCCTTTCAAGGCAAAAAATAAACCTAATTTTCGTCCCTTTCGTAGAAACGGACCAGCCCAAAGTGCTACGTCCTCTAAGCAAGAGGGTAATACTTCTCAAGCCAAGCCAGCTTGGAGACCAATGCAAGGCTGGAACAAGGGTAAGCAGGCCAAGAAACCTGCCACTGCTACCAAGACAGCATGAAATGTTGGCCCCCGATCCGGGACCGGATCTGGTGGGGGGCAGACTCTCTCTCTTCGCTCAGGCTTGGGCAAGAGATGTTCTGGATCCTTGGGCGCTAGAAATAGTCTCCCAAGGTTATCTTCTGGAATTCAAGGGACTTCCCCCAAGGGGGAGGTTCCACAGGTCTCAGTTGTCTTCAGACCATATAAAAAGACAGGCATTCTTACATTGTGTAGAAGACCTGTTAAAAATGGGAGTGATTCATCCTGTTCCATTAAGAGAACAAGGGATAGGGTTCTACTCCAATCTGTTCATAGTTCCCAAAAAAGAGGGAACGTTCAGACCAATCTTAGATCTCAAGATCTTAAACAAGTTTCTCAAGGTTCCATCGTTCAAGATGGAAACCATTCGAACTATTCTTCCTTCCATCCAGGAAGGTCAATTCATGACCACGGTGGATTTAAAGGATGCGTATCTACATATTCCTATCCACAAGGAACATCATCGGTTCCTGAGGTTCGCATTCCTGGACAAACATTACCAGTTCGTGGCGCTTCCTTTCGGATTAGCCACTGCTCCAAGGATTTTCACAAAGGTACTAGGGTCCCTTCTAGCTGTGCTAAGACCAAGGGGCATTGCTGTAGTACCTTACTTGGACGACATTCTAATTCAAGCGTCGTCCCTTCCTCAAGCAAAGGCTCACACGGACATTGTCCTGGCCTTTCTCAGATCTCACGGATGGAAAGTGAACGTGGAAAAGAGTTCTCTATCTCCGTCAACAAGGGTTCCCTTCTTGGGAACAATAATAGACTCCTTAGAAATGAGGATTTTTCTGACAGAGGCCAGAAAAACAAAGCTTCTAGACTCTTGTCGGATACTTCATTCCGTTCCTCTTCCTTCCATAGCTCAGTGCATGGAAGTGATCGGGTTGATGGTAGCGGCAATGGACATAGTTCCTTTTGCGCGCATTCATCTAAGACCATTACAACTGTGCATGCTCAGTCAGTGGAATGGGGACTATACAGACTTGTCTCCGAAGATACAAGTAAATCAGAGGACCAGAGACTCACTCCGTTGGTGGCTGTCCCTGGACAACCTGTCACGAGGGATGACATTCCGCAGACCAGAGTGGGTCATTGTCACGACCGACGCCAGTCTGATGGGCTGGGGCGCGGTCTGGGGATCCCTGAAAGCTCAGGGTCTTTGGTCTCGGGAAGAATCTCTGTTACCGATAAATATTCTGGAACTGAGAGCGATATTCAATGCTCTCAAGGCTTGGCCTCAGCTAGCGAGGGCCAAGTTCATACGGTTTCAATCAGACAACATGACAACTGTTGCGTACATCAACCATCAGGGGGGAACAAGGAGTTCCCTGGCGATGGAAGAAGTGACCAAAATCATTCTATGGGCGGAGTCTCACTCCTGCCACCTGTCTGCTATCCACATCCCAGGAGTGGAAAATTGGGAAGCGGATTTTCTGAGTCGTCAGACATTGCATCCGGGGGAGTGGGAACTCCATCCGGAAATCTTTGCCCAAGTCACTCAGCTGTGGGGCATTCCAGACATGGATCTGATGGCCTCTCGTCAGAACTTCAAAGTTCCTTGCTACGGGTCCAGATCCAGGGATCCCAAGGCGGCTCTAGTGGATGCACTAGTAGCACCTTGGACCTTCAAACTAGCTTATGTGTTCCCGCCGTTTCCTCTCATCCCCAGGCTGGTAGCCAGGATCAATCAGGAGAGGGCGTCGGTGATCTTGATAGCTCCTGCGTGGCCACGCAGGACTTGGTATGCATATCTGGTGAATATGTCATCGGCTCCACCTTGGAAGCTACCTTTGAGACGAGACCTTCTTGTTCAGGGTCCGTTCGAACATCCGAATCTGGTTTCACTCCAGCTGACTGCTTGGAGATTGAACGCTTGATCTTATCGAAGCGAGGGTTCTCAGATTCTGTTATCGATACTCTTGTTCAGGCCAGAAAGCCTGTAACTAGAAAGATTTACCACAAAATTTGGAAAAAATATATCTGTTGGTGTCAATCTAAAGGATTCCCTTGGGACAAGGTTAAGATTCCTAGGATTCTATCCTTCCTTCAAGAAGGATTGGACAAAGGACTATCTGCAAGTTCCCTGAAGGGACAGATTTCTGCCTTGTCTGTGTTACTTCACAAAAAGCTGGCCGCTGTGCCAGATGTTCAAGCCTTTGTTCAGGCTCTGGTTAGAATTAAGCCTGTTTACAAACCTTTGACTCCTCCTTGGAGTCTCAATTTAGTTCTTTCAGTTCTTCAGGGGGTTCCGTTTGAACCCTTGCATTCCGTTGATATTAAGATATTATCTTGGAAAGTTTTGTTTTTAGTTGCAATTTCTTCTGCTAGAAGAGTTTCAGAATTATCTGCTCTGCAGTGTTCTCCTCCTTATCTGGTGTTCCATGCAGATAAGGTGGTTTTACGTACTAAACCTGGTTTTCTTCCAAAAGTTGTTTCTAATAAAAACATTAACCAGGAGATTATCGTACCTTCTCTGTGTCCGAAACCAGTTTCAAAGAAGGAACGTTGGTTGCACAATTTGGATGTTGTTCGCGCTCTAAAATTCTATTTAGATGCTACAAAGGATTTTAGACAAACATCTTCCTTGTTTGTTGTTTATTCCGGTAAAAGGAGAGGGCAAAAAGCAACTTCTACCTCTCTCTCTTTTTGGATTAAAAGCATCATCAGATTGGCTTACGAGACTGCCGGACGGCAGCCTCCCGAAAGAATCACAGCTCATTCCACTAGGGCTGTGGCTTCCACATGGGCCTTCAAGAACGAGGCTTCTGTTGATCAGATATGTAGGGCAGCGACTTGGTCTTCACTGCACACTTTTACCAAATTTTACAAGTTTGATACTTTTGCTTCTTCTGAGGCTATTTTTGGGAGAAAGGTTTTGCAAGCCGTGGTGCCTTCCATTTAGGTGACCTGATTTGCTCCCTCCCTTCATCCGTGTCCTAAAGCTTTGGTATTGGTTCCCACAAGTAAGGATGACGCCGTGGACCGGACACACCTATGTTGGAGAAAACAGAATTTATGTTTACCTGATAAATTACTTTCTCCAACGGTGTGTCCGGTCCACGGCCCGCCCTGGTTTTTTTAATCAGGTCTGATAATTTATTTTCTTTAACTACAGTCACCACGGTACCATATGGTTTCTCCTATGCAAATATTCCTCCTTAACGTCGGTCGAATGACTGGGGTAGGCGGAGCCTAGGAGGGATCATGTGACCAGCTTTGCTGGGCTCTTTGCCATTTCCTGTTGGGGAAGAGAATATCCCACAAGTAAGGATGACGCCGTGGACCGGACACACCGTTGGAGAAAGTAATTTATCAGGTAAACATAAATTCTGTTTTTTTGTTGTTTTTTTTTAAATCTTTTTCCCCTTAATAAATCAATTTCTTTATTCACGTTTATATATTAATATGATGTCTTCACATCTGAAAGGATGAATTGATGAAGAGGAGGCGTCTTATTCCAATAACCTTCTTCTTAAGATGCACTTACTACTTCATATAAAGGACTTGTACCTAGCTGGCAGCAGAACTATGTGAAAGGCACGGGTGTAAAAATGCCTAAGTGCGGTTTTCCTTTTGAGCTCTTTAAAGATGGCAGCACAGATTAAAAATGACTTTGCCTTCTACACCTACAATCCAAACTGTTGTGTTTCAGATCTGAAGTAAAACTTAATTCTATTTGGGTATAAGACAGGACTGCCTCACTTGGGGTTTCTTGAAACCAATTGTGGGGTCTGTTGCAGTAAAGGCCACAGCCTGCTTGAATAAAATTGTCACAATCTCCTCTGTGATTTTCAATTTTGAGTTACCACCATCTTTAAAAATCTCTTATGAGGGGGCGGAGCTTACCATCAAGGGAGCAAGACGTGTTCTGGTGAAGCTCCTGGCCTTATACACTTTACCACAGCTATTATTCCTACAAATTAACTCCAAATGCTTCAAGACTTGAACTTTGGAGGCAAAAGCAGTAACCACTGAGTTGAAGGACAGATGGAGGCATAAAAATCTTAAGATCTCGCTTTTCTACCGGGAGACAACCACGCAGCATTACACATCACTGACTGGAGAGTCAAACGCCAACGTAGCTCATGTGTAGCAGTGGCCTGATCAATGAGCATTTATACTGCTAGACACAGCAACAAAGCTTGGGATATCGAACCCCTGGGAGGAGCGCTCAGGTTTGCTGAACCACGGTAGCTAACCCCTATCCAAAATGGCGACAATATTACAGTTTCTGCAACAACTGGAGTCAAAAATGGACCTCCACTTCCTAATACTACATAGAGAACTTTCTTCTGAGCAGCACCCTACAGAAGAGGAGTTTTGACCCAGCTCAAGGGATTCACAGTATATGGATCATATACTAGCCGCCTCCTCCTCCTCCTCTGCAAAGACCTGGAGCTGAACACTGCTCTGACCGCTCATCAATGGACGCTCACCAACTTACCTCTTCAAGAGAGATTATGTCTCTACAGCCCTAGCAAAGATACCGGACTCCTACTCCAGCATTGATGAACGTTCCATTGCGATGGAAGATACAGCCGACCTCGCAGATCACGGTGTTTGCGGAGGTGTTTCTGATCTTTTTCCAGCTGCTGGGACAAAGGCTCCAGAGACTAAACCAAGCTAACGGGGGAATATTACCCCAGAAGACGTCTGTCACTTACAGAGAGGGAGCTCTAAAAATAGCAGATCCTGGAGATTTATGGAGGCATCCCTCTGCAACGGAATGCTGTCTGCCTATCCTCCTCTAGAAGATGCTAAGTGTCAATCGCCCATGATAAGTCCCTCTCGAGCCCAGAGCATGCTACTCATTGTTCCCTATTTTGGCCTTCCTGTTATTGGAGTTGGATAGCGAACTCAACCATTCTTACAGGCATCATATGTTTCTGTTTTTATGCCTTCTAGCTAAAAAGTTTGTTGTTGTTTAGATAATGTGTTAGTGCAGTGTTTTGCCTAAGTGTGTTGAGTGATTAACTAATTCTCACCGCAGACTGTGGAGCTGCAGAGGGGATAGATTGAACACATTTAAATATTTGTGAGTGATTTGTATCTTTCAGCTTAATGTTGTTTTTGCACTACTTTTATGGTATTTATTTGGGGGAAATATCTACATGATGCCTATCAACTGAATTTAATGATATAGCTCCCTGTTTTATGCTAGAACACCCTCTGTCATAGAACCTTATTGGATCAAGCTTAGTTACTATGTTGTAATTTTATTTCCTTAATACACTTAAAAATGTATATTAGATTGAAACGCTCATCACGATACAACTTCCAACATCATATACCACTTTCCGATAGTTTTCTGCTTAAGAATAGTATTGTCCGGGTTCTAGATGGCCTTCCCCACTTGAGGGTTAGCTCTACATATCATACTTCATTTCTCTGAATGCTACTTGTCATAATAGCTAGTACCTCACACATTTGAGATTGCAGTCTTGAGAAGTGGGGTATTGTTTTAAAGGGTAATAAATGGTCCTTTAGGTGACCCCTATCAATTCCTGCATACACTCAGTCTCATTTTAAAAATATATCTCTCTAATTTTTTTTTTTTGGATACACCCTGCTTTACCCGCATTAAGAGCCTCAAGATTCTATCCTTACCAGAGACAAGAAAGGGAGAGAGAGTGTTGTAAATATTAGCTATAATTTATCGTAACTAATGGATGCATATCTCCATATTTCACAGGACTCATTACAATGTGTGTAGCCCTAACCAGGACACAGTTATTCACTTTCATGGTAAAGGATTCAACTCCTACCCCTAGTTAATATTTTTCATAAGTAACGCTTCTGTTAATCTGAATTTGTTTCATATTCATTCCACTATGGTAATTCTCGGAGGAACTTATCCAACAGCTGAGAAAGTGTTGGCGAGGGTTCCTCTGAGTCTCATATACACTATGGTTCTTGTATACATTGTCATCTATTTATTAGTTCATTGTTTATGATGCATGCTAAGGGTGAAGCACACTTTTGATGTTCCACCTATTATGCAACAATAGGAAAGTATCCTTTAGCTAAGCTCTCAGCTACTATAGTACAATAATACCTAAAATATAGTCTCACAGAGGTTACTCCCTGATTAACATCCCCCCTTTTACGCAATATCCTATATGACAAGGTTGATATTAGCACAAACATTTCATATTCCCTCAAGCAGCAACCTACTATTTAACTTCTTAATCCCTAACTAAAGAAAGTCTTTAACACTTAAGATCTTACGACATATAGCATTGTTTTCGCTCCCATAATGTTTATCATTACGACCCGCACCTCCCCCCACCTCACCTTCCCCTCTCATACAAAGCGGCTCTTGCCCGCTGATCTTCCGTATTCCCCACCCAAACCATATTTCTACCCTTCCAAAAATGTAGGTGTCTCTGCCATCTAATTAATCCTCGCACTTCCACCCACTAAAGGTGATTTATTAAACTAAACTACTGAACCTTCTACTTATCACCTGCTTTGATCTAGGCTCGCCAGCCCTTGACATCTACACCATATTATAATTTACAACATTGAGTAGAATTTAGGTTTCAGTTGTGATACCCAGTTTATATGTCTATGACTTCTCTATATAGCTCTCTTTTTAGATAACACGGAATACTATTTGATAAAGTGACATTTGTTGTTTTCACTTCTCAATGACTGACATGATAATGTATTTCTCCAACATAGGTGTGTCCGGTCCACGGCGTCATCCTTACTTGTGGGATATTCTCTTCCCCAACAGGAAATGGCAAAGAGCCCAGCAAAGCTGGTCACATGATCCCTCCTAGGCTCCGCCTACCCCAGTCATTCTCTTTGCCGTTGTACAGGCAACATCTCCACGGAGATGGCTTAGAGTTTTTTAGTGTTTAACTGTAGTTTTTCATTATTCAATCAAGAGTTTGTTATTTTCAAATAGTGCTGGTACGTACTATTTACTCAGAAACAGAAAAGAGATGAAGAATTCTGTTTGTATGAGGAAAATGATTTTAGCAACCGTAACTAAAATCCATGGCTGTTCCACACAGGACTGTTGAGAGCAATTAACTTCAGTTGGGGGAACAGTTTGCAGTCCCTTGCTGCTTGAGGTATGACACATTCTAACAAGACGATGTAATGCTGGAAGCTGTCATTTTCCCTATGGGATCCGGTAAGCCATGTTTATTACGATTGTAAATAAGGGCTTCACAAGGGCTTATTTAAACTGTAGACTTTTTCTGGGCTAAATCGATTGATTATTAACACATATTTAGCCTTGAGGAATCATTTTATCTGGGTATTTTGATATAATAATATCGGCAGGCACTGTTTTAGACACCTTATTCTTTAGGGGCTTTCCCAAAGCATAGGCAGAGTCTCATTTTCGCGCCGGTGTTGCGCACTTGTTTTTGAGAGGCATGGCATGCAGTCGCATGTGAGAGGAGCTCTGATACTTATAAAAGACTTCTGAAGGCGTCATTTGGTATCGTATTCCCCTTTGGGTTTGGTTGGGTCTCAGCAAAGCAGATACCAGGGACTGTAAAGGGGTTTAAAGCTTAAAACGGCTCCGGTTCCGTTATTTTAAGGGTTAAAGCTTCCAAAATTGGTGTGCAATATTTTCAAGGCTTTAAGACGCTGTGGTGAAAATTTGGTGAATTTTGAACAATTCCTTCATGTTTTTTCGCAATTGCAGTAATAAAGTGTGTTCAGTTTAAAATTTAAAGTGACAGTAACGGTTTTATTTTAAAACGTTTTTTGTACTTTCTGATCAAGTTTATGCCTGTTTAACATGTCTGAACTACCAGATAGACTGTGTTCTGAATGTGGGGAAGCCAGAATTCCTATTCATTTAAATAAATGTGATTTATGTGATAATGACAATGATGCCCAAGATGATTCCTCAAGTGAGGGGAGTAAGCATGGTACTGCATCATTCCCTCCTTCGTCTACACGAGTCTTGCCCACTCAGGAGGCCCCTAGTACATCTAGCGCGCCAATACTCCTTACTATGCAACAATTAACGGCTGTAATGGATAATTCTGTCAAAAACATTTTAGCCAAAATGAACCCTTGTCAGCGTAAGCGTGGCTGCTCTGTTTTAGTTACTGAAGAGCATGACGACGCTGATATTAATATCTCTGAAGGGCCCCTAACCCAATCTGAGGGGGCCAGGGAGGTTTTGTCTGAGGGAGAAATTACTGATTTAGGGAACATTTCTCAGCAGGCTGAATCTGATGTGATTACATTTAAATTTAAATTGGAACATCTCCGCATTTTGCTTAAGGAGGTATTATCCACTCTGGATGATTGTGAAAATTTAGTCATCCCAGAGAAACTATGTAAAATGGACAAGTTCCTAGAGGTGCCGGGGCTCCCAGAAGCTTTTCCTATACCCAAGCGGGTGGCGGACATTGTTAATAAAGAATGGGAAAGGCCCGGTATTCCTTTCGTCCCTCCCCCCATATTTAAAAAATTGTTTCCTATGGTCGACCCCAGAAAGGACTTATGGCAGTCAGTCCCCAAGGTCGAGGGAGCGGTTTCTACTTTAAACAAACGCACCACTATTCCCATAGAGGATAGTTGTGCTTTCAAAGATCCTATGGATAAAAAATTAGAAGGTTTGCTTAAAAAGATGTTTGTTCAGCAGGGTTACCTTCTACAACCCATTTCATGCATTGTCCCTGTCACTACTGCCGCATATTTCTGGTTTGATGAACTGCTTAAGGTGCTCGATAGTGACTCTCCTCCTTATGAGGAGATTATGGACAGAATCAATGCTCTCAAATTGGCTAATTCTTTCACTCTAGACGCCTCTTTGCAATTGGCTAAGTTAGCGGCTAAGAACTCTGGGTTTGCTATTGTGGCGCGCAGAGCGCTTTGGTTGAAATCTTGGTCGGCTGATGCGTCTTCCAAGAACAAGCTACTAAACATTCCTTTCAAGGGGAAAACGTTGTTTGGTCCTGACTTGAAGGAGATTATCTCTGATATCACTGGGGGTAAGGGCCACGCCCTTCCTCAGGATCGGCCTTTCAAGGTAAAAAATAGACCTAATTTTCGTCCCTTTCGTAAAAACGGACCAGCCCAAGGTGCTACGTCCTCTAAGCAAGAGGGTAATACTTCTCAGGCCAAGCCAGCTTGGAGACCAATGCAAGGCTGGAACAAGGGAAAGCAGGCCAAGAAACCTGCCACTGCTACCAAGACAGCATGAAATATTGGCCCCCGATCCGGGACCGGATCTGGTGGGGGGCAGACTCTCTCTCTTCGCTCAGGCTTGGGCAAGAGATGTTCTGGATCCTTGGGCGCTAGAAATAGTCTCCCAGGGTTATCTTCTGGAATTCAAGGGACTTCCCCCAAGGGGGAGGTTCCACAGGTCGCAGTTGTCTTCAGACCACATAAAAAGACAGGCGTTCTTACATTGTGTAGAAGACCTGTTAAAAATGGGAGTGATTCATCCTGTTCCATTAAGAGAACAAGGGATGGGGTTCTACTCCAATCTGTTCATAGTTCCCAAAAAAGAGGGAACGTTCAGACCAATCCTAGATCTCAAGATCTTAAACAAATTTCTCAAGGTCCCATCGTTCAAGATGGAAACCATTCGAACTATCCTTCCTTCCATCCAGGAAGGTCAATTCATGACCACGGTGGATTTAAAGGATGCGTATCTACATATTCCTATCCACAAGGAACATCATCGGTTCCTAAGGTTTGCATTCCTGGACAAACATTACCAGTTCGTGGCGCTTCCTTTCGGATTAGCCACTGCTCCAAGGATTTTCACAAAGGTACTAGGGTCCCTTCTAGCGGTGCTAAGACCAAGGGGCATTGCAGTAGTACCTTACCTGGACGACATTCTGATTCAAGCGTCGTCCCTTCCTCAAGCAAAGGCTCACACGGACATTGTCCTGGCCTTCCTCAGATCTCACGGCTGGAAAGTGAACGTGGAAAAGAGTTCTCTATCCCCGTCAACAAGGGTTCCCTTCTTGGGAACAA
The DNA here is from genome assembly GCF_027579735.1 of Bombina bombina. Lineage (NCBI taxonomy): Eukaryota > Metazoa > Chordata > Amphibia > Anura > Bombinatoridae > Bombina > Bombina bombina. The sequence continues at coordinate 258,590,140 of NC_069502.1, forward strand.
TTATAGACTCCTTAGAAATGAGGATCTTTCTAACAGAGGCCAGAAAAACAAAGCTTCTGGACTCTTGTCGGATACTTCATTCCGTTCCTCTTCCTTCCATAGCTCAGTGCATGGAAGTGATCGGGTTGATGGTGGCGGCGATGGACATAGTTCCTTTTGCGCGCATTCATCTAAGACCATTACAACTGTGCATGCTCAGTCAGTGGAATGGGGACTATACAGACTTGTCTCCGAAGATACAAGTAAATCAGAGAACCAGAGACTCACTCCGTTGGTGGCTGTCCCTGGACAATCTGTCTCAAGGGATGATGTTCCACAGACCAGAGTGGGTCATTGTCACGACCGACGCCAGTCTGATAGGCTGGGGCGCGGTCTGGGGATCCCTGAAAGCTCAGGGTCTTTGGTCTCGGGAAGAATCTCTTCTACCGATAAATATTCTGGAACTGAGAGCGATATTCAATGCTCTCCAGGCCTGGCCCCAGCTTGCGAGGACCAGGTTCATACGGTTTCAATCAGACAACATGACGACTGTTGCGTACATCAACCATCAGGGGGGAACAAGGAGTTCCCTAGCGATGGAAGAAGTAACCAAAATTATTCTTTGGGCGGAGTCTCACTCCTGCCACCTGTCTGCTATCCATATCCCAGGAGTGGAAAATTGGGAAGCGGATTTTCTGAGTCGGCAGACATTGCATCCGGGGGAGTGGGAACTCCATCCGGAAATCTTTGCCCAAGTCACTCACCTGTGGGGCATTCCAGACATGGATCTGATGGCCTCTCGTCAGAACTTCAAAGTTCCTTGCTACGGGGCCAGATCCAGGGATCCCAAGGCGGCTCTAGTGGATGCACTAGTAGCACCTTGGACCTTCAAACTAGCTTATGTGTTCCCGCCATTTCCTCTCATCCCCAGGCTGATAGCCAGGATCAAGCAGGAGAGGGCGTCGGTGATCTTGATAGCTCCTGCGTGGCCACGCAGGACTTGGTATGCAGATCTGGTGAATATGTCATCGGCTCCACCTTGGAAGCTACCTTTGAGACGAGACCTTCTTGTTCAGGGTCCGTTCGAACATCCGAATCTGGTTTCACTCCAGCTGACTGCTTGGAGATTGAACGCTTGATTTTATCGAAGCGAGGATTCTCAGATTCTGTTATCGATACTCTTGTTCAGGCCAGAAAGCCTGTGACTAGAAAGATTTACCACAAAATTTGGAAAAAATATATCTGTTGGTGTGAATCTAAAGGATTCCCTTGGGACAAGGTTAAGATTCCTAGGATTCTATCCTTCCTTCAAGAAGGATTGGAAAAAGGATTATCTGCAAGTTCCCTGAAGGGACAGATTTCTGCCTTGTCGGTATTACTTCACAAAAAGCTGGCAGCTGTGCCAGATGTTCAAGCCTTTGTTCAGGCTCTGGTTAGAATCAAGCCTGTTTACAAACCTTTGACTCCTCCTTGGAGTCTCAATTTAGTTCTTTCAGTTCTTCAGGGGGTTCTGTTTGAACCCTTACATTCCGTTGATATTAAGTTATTATCTTGGAAAGTTTTGTTTTTAGTTGGGATTTCTTCTGCTAGAAGAGTCTCAGAATTATCTGCTCTGCAGTGTTCTCCTCCTTATCTGGTGTTCCATGCAGATAAGGTGGTTTTACGTACTAAACCTGGTTTTCTTCCAAAAGTTGTTTCTAACAAAAACATTAACCAGGAGATTATCGTACCTTCTCTGTGTCCAAAACCAGTTTCAAAGAAGGAACGTTTGTTGCACAATTTGGATGTTGTTCGCGCTCTAAAATTCTATTTAGATGCTACAAAGGATTTTAGACAAACATCTTCCTTGTTTGTTGTTTATTCAGGTAAAAGGAGAGGTCAAAAGGCAACTTCTACCTCTCTCTCTTTTTGGATTAAAAGCATCATCAGATTGGCTTACGAGACTGCCGGACGGCAGCCTCCCGAAAGAATCACAGCTCATTCCACTAGGGCTGTGGCTTCCACATGGGCCTTCAAGAACGAGGCTTCTGTTGATCAGATATGTAGGGCAGCGACTTGGTCTTCACTGCACACTTTTACCAAATTTTACAAGTTTGATACTTTTGCTTCTTCTGAGGCTATTTTTGGGAGAAAGGTTTTGCAAGCCGTGGTGCCTTCCATTTAGGTGACCTGATTTGCTCCCTCCCTTCATCCGTGTCCTAAAGCTTTGGTATTGGTTCCCACAAGTAAGGATGACGCCGTGGACCGGACACACCTATGTTGGAGAAAACAGAATTTATGTTTACCTGATAAATTTCTTTCTCCAACGGTGTGTCCGGTCCACGGCCCGCCCTGGTTTTTTTTAATCAGGTCTGATATTTTATTTTCTTTAACTACAGTCACCACGGTACCATATGGTTTCTCCTATGCAAATATTCCTCCTTAACGTCGGTCGAATGACTGGGGTAGGCGGAGCCTAGGAGGGATCATGTGACCAGCTTTGCTGGGCTCTTTGCCATTTCCTGTTGGGGAAGAGAATATCCCACAAGTAAGGATGACGCCGTGGACCGGACACACCGTTGGAGAAAGAAATTTATCAGGTAAACATAAATTCTGTTTTTTGTTATGTAAACTGGTATCTCGCTGTTACATTATTTAGCAACCTCAATAAAAAAAATATATTTAAAAAATAGATAAAAATCTCCTATGAACTTTAGTCATCCTTGTCCTTTGCCCCGTGTTTCAGGATACGTGTGAATTCTACATAGTTGAAATTGCCTTTCTTGTCAATTGGTGCCTCTCTATACATCTCATCCACTTCATCTGTGAATCTGTCTCCCATTGTGGTCAGAAGTTCTTGTAAGTGATCTTCATTGATGGATCCTGTTCCCTCCTCATCAAAGCAGATGACATCCATGGGGTCTGTGCCATTCAGTTTCTCTGCAAACATTGTTAGGAACATTGTGAAATTAATGGGGCCAGGAGCCTCACTCATCATGGCTTCCAAGTATTCATCAGATGGGTTCTTACCCATAGAGGCCAACATGTCGTGTAGATCCTCCTTGTCGATGAAGCCGTCCCGATTCTGGTCAACCATGTTGAAGGCCTCCTTAAACTCCTGGATCTGGGACTAATTAAACATGGCAAACACATTGGAAGTCGCTCTCTGGGGGCGCTTCTTAGTGGTCTTGGCCTTGGTCTTTGCCTTGGTCTTTTTGCTGGACATGATGGTGTGAGGTGGGTGAACCTAAGTTTCTTTTTTACGGAATCACAGGTAGGTGGGAAGGAGGAGAGACCAGATCATGTGACAAGTGAAGGGAGGGACCCAGGAAGGTGCTGGCGAGGGAAACATTGGGTATTTCTAAACTCATGACAAAATTTAGAATCTATTTATCATGGGTGTTTTTTGGTGGTTGTAGATTAATATAAGGAGAGTCCACGGCTTCATTCCTTACTGTTGGGAAATACTGAACCTGGCCACCAGGAGGAGGCAAAGACACCCCAGCCAAAGGCTTAAATACCTCTCCCACTTCCCCCCACCCCCCAGTCATTCTTTGCCTTCCATCACAGGAGGATGGCAGAGAAGTGTCAGATTTCGGAGCTGTTCCTCTAGAGGGTATATGCCTTTTGATATGGAACTGGAGTTTTAAGTAGTCTTGTCAGCCTCTGTGAGAGCATTGACGAAAGTTAGTCTGGAGATGCAGGGAGTGTCTCTTTACGAAACCATCCAGACTGCCTGTTAATAGCTCCTTAAGCAACCAGTGTTGACTAGTGCTTTCTTCACTCAAGTCCATGTCGGGAGCAATGCTACAAGACTGTCACACTTGAGGCGGTGTTTCTGTTCCACAGCATGGATTCTGGTAGGATCGTTTAAATTTTTACTTATGTTGAAATTGCTGAAGACAGGGTCACAGTGTGACTCCTTTTATCTTTATAGAATCATGGGTTAATATCTCAAATGTTTTACTTTTGATTTTATGCTGCTTTATGTGTGAGAATAATTTTTTTGGGCTCATAGACTATTATGTGGGAACGGAACATACAGGTTTTTACTTTCACTTTGAATGATGCGCAGCTTGGTGCGCTTTTTCTCATAGCAGGGACAGTCCTGCCTGGCGCACCACCTGACCGGGTGTGGTCACACTTTAGTTTGCTTTTTCCTGACCTATCTAGCTGTCGGAGAGGTCGCTACTTTCTCTGGTTGCCTGGGTCTTAAGAGGTGATGAGTGCCCCAGTCATTGGGTGTATAAAGGTGCCGTCTACCTCTGAGGACTTGCCGTCCCGTGAGCTGCATACCCATCCGTCATCTCCATTATCACATGCAGCTTACTGTAGCACGCCGGATAATCCGTCTGGAGGGAGCCTTTTACCATGGTACTTCACCGCACAGTTAAAGTCTGCAGTGTCTGAGGCTCTTAGTGCTTTACCTCGCCCTGCCAAGCGCAAGTGAAATGTTAAACATAGCTCTCAGGTCCAGGGGACATCCAGTGATTTTATTAGATTTTTCATCTTTTTGTGTATCCCAGGATGGGTCACACTGAGTCTTCAGAGTGACATTTCTAAATTGGAGTCTGCTTCCTTTAGGCCTCCGGTTGTGGAGGAGCCAGACTTTACGTTTTCTTCTAAAGGAGGTTCTGTCGACATTAGCGGTTCCAGAGGCCAAGTTGCCTGATGAACCTTTGATTCCTAAATTAGACAGTGTACGAGGTAAGTGTAGCGCCGCTACCTTTTCCTCTACTTGTAAAGATGGCGAACATTATTAAGAACTAGTGGGATAGAATTGGATTTTCCTTTTCCCCTTCATCTGCCTTTAAAAATAATGTATTCCTGGTCCCGGACTCTCAGCTGGAGTAATGGGGTTCCGTCACTAAGGTGGATGGCGCTATCTCCACGTTAGGTAAGCGTGCTACTATCCCTCTTGAGGATAGTTAGTCTTTCAGAGAGCCGATGGATAAGAAGATGGAAACCTTTCTCTGGAAAATGTTTCAGCATACTGGATATTTATTTCAATCGACTGTTGCCTCGGTTGCTGGAGCTACGGCCTACTAGTGCGACTCCTTAGTGGATTTTATCGAGGTGGAGGGCCCCCTTGATCTTATTCAAGAAAGGATTAAAGCTTTGAGAATTGCTAATTATTTTATCTGTGATGCAAACATGCAGATTATTCACTTGAATGCTAACATATCTGGTTTCTCAGTACAGTCTCGTCGGGCGCTGTGGCTGAAGTCCTGGTCTGCGGACATGACTACTAAGTGTAAACTACTTTCCCTCCCCTTTAAGGGAAATATTTTATTTGGTCCATGCCTGGACTTCATTATCTCCACGGTTACAGGGGGCAAGGATGCCTTCCTACCGCAAAAAAGAACAAATCTAAGGGACAAGGTTCTAATTTTCGTTCCTTTCGTTCTGAAAAGGCCCAACGTCAGCAGGCCTCCTCTAAGCCCGAGCAAACCAAGAGCACTTGGAAGCTGGCTCAATCCTGGAATAAATCTAAGCAGAACAAGAAGCCTGCCGAGAACAAGTCGGCATGAAGGTGCGGTCCCCGATGCGGCGCTGGATCGTGTAGGGGGCAGACTGTTGCAGTTTTTAGATGCTTGGTTCAGGGACGTGCAGGATCCGTGGGTCCTGGAGGTCGTTGCTCAGGGATACAAGATAGGTTTCCACCCAAGGGCAGATTTCTCCTCTCAAGCCTGTTTTCAAAACCAGAAAAGAGGGAAGCCATTCTGGGGTGCGTGCAGGATTTATCTTTAGGGGTCATTGTCCCGGTGTCTATCGCAGAAAGAGGTTTGGGATACTACTAAAACCTGTTTGTGGTCCCAATGGAGGAGGGAACTTTCTGCCCGATTCTGAACCTAACTTGCTTAAACAAGTTTCTAAATATCCCTACGTTCAAGATGGAGACAATAGGGTCCATCCTTCCTCTAGTTCAGGAAGGACAGTTCATGGCCACTATCGCTCTGAAGGGTACCTATCTTCACGTTCCAATCCACAGGGACCATTTCCAGTTCCTAAAGTTTGCGTTCCTGGATCCGCACTTCCATTTCATTGTACTTCCGTTTGATCTAGCTACTGCTCCAAGAATCTTTACAAAGGTACTTGTGGCTCTCCTGGCCATTGCCAGAGCTCAAGGTATAGCAGTAGCTCCCTACTTGGACGACATTCTGGTTCACGCACCATCCTTTCGTCTGGCAGAGGACCATTCGATATCTCTTCTCTCCTACTTCGATCACATGAATGGAAGATAAATTTAGAGAAGAGTAATTCTCTTTTTCCAAGCACCAGGGTAGTATTCCTGGGTACTATAATAGACTCAATATGTATGAGGATATTTCTAACCGACCAGAGACGTTGCAAGCTAGGTTTGGCATGTCTTGCCCTCCGGCCATCTGTGGCTCAGTGAATTGAGGTAATTGGTCTCATTGTGTCCAGCATGGACATAATTCCATTTGCCAGGTTCCATCTCAGACCATTACAACTGTGCATGCTGAGTTAGTGGAACGGCGATCATTCGGATCGGTCTCAACAGATTTCCTTGAACAGCCGGTCGACAGAATTGCTCTCTCTAGATCATCTGTTCCGAGGGACATCCTTTCTAAGACCATCCAGTGAGATTGTGACTACAGACGCGAGTCTCTCAGGATGGGGGAACTGTTTGGGGTGCCAAGAAGGCACAGGGCCTGTGGTCTCGGGAGGAATGCTCCCTCCTGATCAACTTTCTGGAACTAAGAGCAATCTACAATGCTCTGAAGGCTTGGCCTCTTTGGGTTTGTCCCGGTTTATCAGATTCCGTTCAGACAATATAACCTCGGTGGCTTACATCAACCATCGGGGGGAATGAGAAGTTCCCCAGCAATGAGGGAAGTATCTTGGATTCTGGAGTGGGTGGAGGTCCACAACCTTTTGCTTTCAGCAATCCACATTCCTGGTGTGGACAACTGGGAAGCGAATTTTCTCAGCAGACAATCCTTTCATCCGGGGAATGGTCTTTCCATCCCAAAGTGCTTGCGAAGATATGCAATATGTGGGGGACGTCTGGTCTCAATACCAAGCTACCCATATATGGGTCGAGGTCCAGGGATCGTCACGCAGAGCTAATGGATGCATTAGCAGTGCCTTGGAGGTTCAGTCTACACTACCTTTTTCCGCCTTTACCACTCCTTCCTCGGGTAGTGGCCCGCATCAAGCAGGAGCAGGCGTCAGTAATACTGATTGCTCCATCATGGCCGCGAAGGACATGGTTCGGATATAGTGAGGATGTCATCTTCTCCTCCATGGACGTTACCTTGTCACAGGGATGTGCTGGAATTCGCTGAGGCTGACTGCATGGAGATTGAATGCTTAGTCCTTGCCAAGAGAGGGTTTTATGAAAGAGTTATTGATACTCTCATTCAAGCTTGTAAGCCTGTTACTCGTTGCATCTATCATAAGGTGTGGAGAACCTACTTATTCTGGTGTGAAGAGCATGGATTTCACTGGCATAAAGTTAAGGTTGCCAGGATTCTATTGTTTCTCCAGGATGGACTGGAGAAGGGTCTTTTAGCCAGTTCCCTGAGGGGACAGATATTGGCCTTGTCTATTTTACTGCACAAGAGGTTCTCTGAGCTTCCAGGTGTTCAGCGTTTTTGTTAAGGCTCTGACCTGTGTTCAGATATTCGACTCCCCCTTGGAGTCTGAATCTGGTTCTTAAAGTTTTCTAACAGGTTCCCATTAAGCCTATGCATGAAATTGACATTGTTGTTGTCCTGGAAGGTTCTTTTTCTACTGGCTATTGCTTCAGCGCACAGAGTATCTGAGATTGCCGCCTTGCAATGTGAGCCTTCTTATCTGGTGTTCCATTCGGACTAAGTTAGGGTTTCTCCCTAAAGTCGTGTCAGTCCGCAACTTTAATCAAGAGATTGTGGTCCATTCTTTGTGTCCTAATCCTCCTTCGAAGGCACGTTTACTTCATAATTTAGACATGGTTTGGATCTTGAAGTTTTATCTTCAGGCTACAAAGGATTTTAGGCAAACTTCTTCCTTGTTTGTGGCATATTTTGGGAAGCGTATGGGTCAGAAGGTCTCCTCAACCACCTCATTCGTTCTTTTTTTGGTTGAGGAGTCTTATCCACTTAGCTTATGAGACAGTGAGACATAGCCCTCCTCAGAGAATTACGGCTCATTCTACTAGAGCAGTGGCTTCCTCTTGGGCCTTTAAGAACGAGGCCTCTATGGATCATATTTGTAAGGCGGCTACCTGGTCCTCCTTACACACTTTTTTTGTTTTGTTTTGGTGTTTTTTCTTCAGCTGAAGCAGCCTTCGGGAGAGAGGTTTTGCAGGCTTTTTGCCCCTCCTGTTATCATTCAGTGTCCTCTAGAGCTTGGGTATAAGCTTCCCAACAGTAAGGAATGAGGCCGTGGACTCTCCTTATACAGAAGGAAATAAATGATCTGGTAAGCATAATTTGTTTTTCCATTTTTTTTCATCATATTTTGTATTTATTTTTATAGTAAATAATAAGATATGATGAAAATAATGGTATCTTTAGAAAGTCAATTTAATGGCGAGAAAAACGCTATATAATATGTTTGGGTACAGTTAATGAGTAAGAGAAAAATTACAGCTAAACACAAACACCACAGAAATGTAAAAATAGCCCTGGTCCCAAACGGTAAGAAAATTGAAAAGTGCTGTGGTTACTAAGGGGTTATTTTGTGATGCCATTTTTTTTTTAAAGAGGGCTTTCTGTCTACAGTCTTGTCAGCAGACATGGTTTCCAAGTCTAGATTACTATCCTTGGCCTTAAAAGAAAATCCTTTTTTGGACCGGGCCTGGATTCTATCATTGCTACAGTCACTAGCAATAAAGGTTCCTTTCTACCTCAGGGTAATAAATCTACCGCTATGGGATGTTTTCACCCCTTTCGTCATAACAAGACACGGAGTGTTTCAGCAACCAAGACTATCTCTCTATTGCTCTCTGGCTAAAGTCTTGGTCAGCGGACATGGTCTCCAAGTCTAAGTTACTATCTTTGGGACTGGATTCTATCATTTTTCACTGGCGGAAAGAGTGCTTTTCTACCCTTCCAGGATAAAAAAATCTTGAACTAAGGGATGTCCAATGTGACGTTTTTACTACACCTGTGCAAACAAGACTGAGAAGACTGTGTCAGTAACTAAGTCTGAAATACCCATGAGTACCTGGAAGCCTAACCTGGTGTGAAACAAGAACAGACAGCCCAAGAAACAAACCCCAGACAACAAGTCAACATGAAAGGTTGGCATCCGACCTGGACTCAGGTCAAGTAGGGGGAAGATTATTTCTGTTTCAGGAAGTTTGCACTCATTCGGTTCAGGATACTTGGGTTCTGGACATCATATCTCAGGGTTACAAAATAGGTTTCTGATCTCGCCCTCCAAAGGGCAAGTACCTCCTTTCAAGGATCTCGGGAAAGCTGGAAAAAAGAAAGACCTTCCTATGCTGTGTAGACGACCTGATATCTATGGGTGTGCTTGTCCCTGTACCTTAAGAAGAGAGGGGAGAAGGGTTCTATTTAAAGCTATTCATTGTTCCCAAAAAGGAAGGGAACCTTTCATCCCATTTTAGATCTAAATTCTTAAGGGTACCTTCCTTCAAACTGGAGACCATCAGGTCCATTCTACCTCTCGTGCTGGAGGGTCACGTCAGGACCACCATGAATCTGAAGAATTTGTACCTTCACATCCCTATTCACCGAGACCATTATCGGTAACTTAACTCATTTTTTTTCTTTCTTGGACAAGCATTACCAGTTCATAGCTCTTTCATTTGGTTTAGCTTCACTTACCAGGATCTTTACAAAAGTTCTAGGGGCTGTCCTTACTGTAGTTAGACTATAGGGTTTTTGCTTTAGCACCATACTTGGATAACATCTTGGTTCATGCACCATCTTTACATTTATAAACATTTCACACAGAGAAGTTACTGGAAAAAAAGTTCACCCCCAACACGAGTGAACGTTTTGGGGTTCATCATCAGTCTTTATCAGCATGTGTGTATATATCTATATATCTCACAGATCAAAGCAGTGAGAAGCATCAGGCTGTATGCAGTCTATTTCAATCCTCTCCACAGCTTTCAGTGGCTCAATGCATGGAGGTGGTAGGTTTTATGGTTGTGACTTTGGATGCTATTCCTTGTTACTCGCTTTCATCTGAGACCTCTACAGTTATGTATGCTCAAGCAATGGAATGGGGATCATGTAGACCTGTCTCATGTCATTTCTCTGCATCCAGAGACAAGAGAATCTTTCATGTTGGCTGTCCCAGGAACCTGTTCTCCAGGGCATGTTCTTTCTGCGCCTATTCTGGGAGATCTTAACAACAGATGAAAGTTTGATAGGCTGGGGTGCTGTGTTGGGATCTCGGAGAGCTCTGGGAACATGGCGACTAGAGGATGTGATCCTTCCTATCAACGTTCTGGAACGGAGGACCATCTTCAATGTCCTTCAGTCGAGGCACCAGCTTGCATTTCATCCATTTTATTTAATTCCAATAGGACAACATCACTGTGGATGCAGGAGGTGTCTCGTATCCTACAATAGGCAGAGACATATCAATGCCAAATATCGGCCATCCAGATTCCATATGTGGACAATTGGGAAGCAGATTTTCTGTGCAGACAGACTCTACAATTCGGGTAATGGTTGCTTAACCAGGAGGTGTTTTGCGAGATCACCTGCAGGTGGGGGTGCCCGTAGATAGAGCAGATGGCTTCCCATCTCAATGTCAAACTACAAAGATATGGATAGAGATCGAGAGAGTTGGTGGACAGCAGTTCCTTGGCATTTCAATCTAGTGTATCTTTTTTCCTCCATTTGTTCTGCTCCCTTGCATAATAGCTTGAATCAAACTGGAAGGATTTCCAGCAATCTTGTTAGTTCCTGCGTAGCTACGCACGACTTAGTATGCAGACCCCTTCTCAATGGTGGCTACCTTAGAGGGCAGACCTTCTGGCTCAGGGTCCGTTCTATCAAAATCTCAATTCTGAGGCTGACTGCATGGAGATTGAAAGCATAGTTTTGTCCCGGAGGGGATTCTCTGGTTCAGGCTAGATAGCCTGTTACCGGACATTTTTGCTGTAAAGTGTGAAGGGCTTTTGTCTTGGTGTGCAGGTTCCCTTGGCACAAGGTGAAGACTCTGCGTATCCTTCAGGATGGTTTAGAGAAGGTCCTGTCGGTTAGTTTTCTGAAAGGTCAGATTTCTGCTCTTTTTACAGACATTCAATCATTCAAGCTATTGCTAGAATTAGGCCTGTTTTCAAACATATTGCTTCTCCCATGGAGCCTTAATCTTGTTCTTAGTTCTTTAACAGGCTTAATTTTAGCCTATGCATTCTATTGATATTAAGTTACTAACTTGGAAAGTGTTGTTTCTGTTAGCTATTTCCTCCGCTTGTAGTGTATCTGAATTGTCTGCCCTCCAGGGCGATCCGCCTTATATAGTGTTTCATTCGGATAAGGCCATTCTGCGGACAAAGATGGGGTTTTTACCTAAAGTTGTCTCCACACAATAAAAAATTTTACCTTTTTTTTTTTTTTTTTTTAACATTTTTTTTTCTATTTTTTTGCCTCAGCAGAGGCGTGTCTTGGGAGAAATGTTCTACAAGCTGTGTTGCCTAGTATTTAGGATTGCCTTGCCTACCTTTCCCTCACTTAAAATTGTGTACTCCACAGTTTGGGTATTGGTTTTCCATAGATTATGAAGGGATTTTGCGGACTCTCACTGCCATTATAAAGAAAACATAGTTTATAAAAATACATTTTTTTTTTACTTGGCAGTGAGTCCACAAACCCACCCTGAAATAATGTTTTGGCGGCAGTTATGGCACATCTGTACCCTTTTTTTTTTTTTTTTTTTTTTTTTTTTTTTTTTAAAATATCTCTACTTTTCCTTATAGCTCTACTTTTCATTATCCTCGGCTTGAACTACTGAGAGGGTAGGGGAAGTGGGAGGGATACTTAAATGCTCTTGGGTGTCTGCCTCCTGGTGGCCAGTTGAAGTATTTTCCATAGGTTAAGAATGGATTTCGTGTACTCTCACTACCAAGACAGAAAATAATTTTTCAGGTAAGCATAAATTTTTACCTATTGTATGGGTAATTTATTTGTATGCATATACATTTATCATGCAGATACTGAGCATTAATCATAAATATTTTAATAATTAATGTACATTGTGTATTCCCTTTGTCAGTATACACAGTCTGCTTATTCTGGAAATGGATTTACAATTCCTGCTGGTCTATATGTGGTGCTTCTCTAGTCAGTAAGGCAACATGACAGGCTAAATATGTGTGTATGCTTAAGTATATACATGTATACTACATATGGATGCTTATGTCATGTACAGATTTATAAACTTTGTATAAACTTATGTATAAGTTTATATATTTTAGGATTCATCAGGAAGAATAGTTCAGATATCCAGACTTTTTATCCTTTAGGAGATTGAGAGTTTTGTTCTCTTTGAAGCCCTCCTTAGGACGGCTGGTCAATATCTCATGTTGCCAAAAATCCCTCCAAGGCGTGGAGTATATGGGAATAATTCAGGGTCAAGGGTTTTACCCCACTCTGTCCATTGTCCAAAGGGAATTGCAGTCCTGTCCCAGATTTAACATACCTTAATGTTTTTCAGGGTTCCCACTTGTATAATGGGAAAATCCACACAATTTTATCCTTAATCCAAGAAGGTCCAATTGTGGCTACTATAGACCTCAATGATGTACTGTATATCTGCACATTCCTATACACAGGGACCACTTTCATTTCCTGAGGATTGCATATCTACAAAACTATGCCAGTTTGCCACTCTGTGTTGGGTATAATCTAGGTGGGGATCAGAATTCAGGGCTTTTCAGTTGCACCGTATCTGAACGACATACTAGTGCAAGATTATTCCCTGTCACTAGCTTATTGCTCATACTCGCAAGGTTCTGTCTTCCTTCAAGACTATAGTTTGGTGTGTCAATGTACCCATTGGCTTTCTCAAAGAGTGCAAGAAGTTTGGTTTCCTCTAGAGGCAAGGTTACCAAACAACATTCTGAAACTTCAAGCATTTCAGTCGGTCTATCTGAGAGAGTGCTCTCCATTAGGACATTTTCAATCGACTAGTGATCAAATGGGGCTTACAGGACATAGATCTGATGGCCTCTCACTTAAACCACAAGCTTCCAAGGTATTGTGCAAAGTGGTATGTACATTGGAGTTTTGTCTCACATACCGGTTTCCTTAGTTTGTTCTTATTCCGAGTCATTGCTTGGATCAAACAGGTGTCAACGTCAGTTATATTAATTGCTCCAGCTTGCCCCCACAGGACATGGTATGCCGATCTAGTGCAGATGTCCTCATCTCCTTCATGGATTCTTCCTCTGAGGCAAGACCTGTTGTCTTAAGGTCCTCTTTTCTATCAGGATCTCTAAATTTAATGGCATGGAGGTTGAACCCATAGTTTTGAAACGTAAAAGGTTTCTCAGAATCGGTCATTGAAACTTTGTTGCAGGCCAGAAAGCCCTTGATACAAAAGATTTATCACAAAATTTGGAAACCTATTTTGAGTGGTGTTCTTCCAGAGGGTTTTTCTTGGTATTCCTTTAGCATTCCTAGAATCCTTCAGTTTTTACAAGATGGCCTTGACAAGGATTTGTCCGATAGGTTCCTAAAAGCTCACATTTCTGCTTTATCTGTGTGTCCGGGTTTTCATAGGAAGTTAGCCAAACTTCCCGAGGTTCAGACTTTTGTTCAGGCGTTGGTTAGAATTAGGCCAGTTGGGAAACCTTTCTCTCCACCCTGAACTTTGAATCTAGTTCTCTCTGTATTCCAAGGTCCTCTTTTTGAACCAATGCATTCATTTGATATCTTGTTACCTTGGAAAGTCCTTTTCCCCTTGGCAATATTTTTAGTAAGGAGAGTTTCTAGTTGTTAACCTTTTGTCTTTTGATTCTCCATTTCTTCTTATTCACAATGATACGGCTGCACTTCATACTAAATTTGATTTTCTTCCTAAGGTAATTTCTACGGAAACTATAAAGAAATTGTTGTTCCTTCATTATGTTCAGATCCTGCTAACTCTAAGGAGCCACTATTACGTAATCTTGATGTAGTCAAGGCTTTGAAATTCTCTGAGCTACTAAAGATTTCAGACAAACTTCTAGTTTGTTCACTACTCTGGGAATTGTAAGCAGTAGAAGGCTAAGGTAGTATTGGCCTCTTGGCTCAAACAAGTGTTTCACAATGGTTATTTGGTGGCGGTAAAGTCACCACCTAAGTGTATTACAGCTCTTTCTACAAGAGCAGTTTCAACATTGTGGGCTTTTAAAAATGATGCATCTTTGGAGCAGATTTGCAAAGCTCCAACATGGTCTTTTCTGCTTACTTTTTCAAAATTGTATCGCTTTGATATGTCTTCGCAAGCAGCTTTTGGCAGGAAAGTCCTTTTAGGCCCCAGTGTCAGTTAAATAGAAACTGCCAGAAAAATTGTCCCACCCTTTCTGTAACATAGTCCATCTGCTTGGGTTATAATACCCTATGTTATGGAGGACTGTGCATTTTACAAAAGAAAACATTTTCGTTTATCTGTTAAATTCTTTTCTTTTGGGATGATGGTCCACAGGCCCAGCTTGTTTCAATTTATGGGCAGCAGTTCTAATGACACCTCTACAGATCCTGCTTTGTCTTTCCTTTCTGTGTCCTATTCTCTACTCAGCTATAAGTAAAACTAAGAGAGGTGGGAGGGATTTTAAGCTCTGATATGGGTTCTTGACCTCCTAGTGGTGGGAAAAATATTCCATATGTTATGGAGGACTGTGCACCATCATTCCAAAAGAAAATTAGCAGGTAAGCATAAATTAAATTTTTTCCAACATTGGTGTGTCCGGTCCACAGCTTCATCCTTACTTGTGGGATATTCTCTTCCCCTACAGGAAATGGCAAAGAGAGCACCCAGCAAGAGCTGTCCATGTAGCTCCCCCTCTGGCTCCGCCCCCCAGTCATTCTCTTTGCCGCTCTGAACAAGTAGCATCTCCACGGTGATGGTAAAGAGTATGTGGTGTTAGTTGTAGTTTTTTATTCTTCTATCAAGAGTTTGTTATTTTAAAATAGTGCCGGTTTGTACTATTTACTCTAAAACAGAAAAGGATGAAGAGTTCTGTTTAAAGAGGAGTATGATTTTAGCAGCAGTAACTAAAATCAATTGCTGTTCCCACGCAGGACTGTTGAGCCCAGAGAACTTCAGTTGGGGGGAACAGTTTGCAGACTTTTCTGCTCAAGGTATGATCAGTCATATTTCTAACAAGACATGTTAATGGTAGAAGACTGTCAGTTTTCCCTTAAGGGGTAAGTAAGTCATTTTCTCACTCATAACAGATTAAGGCTTACAAATGGGCTCTACACTGGTTGACACTATTGTGGGCTAAATAGATTGTTTTATTTCATATTTTAATGGCATTTAGAGTGTTTTGTGCACTTAAAAGCACTTTTGGGAACGTTTTTATCGCCTGGCATTGAGTTAGACGGCTATTTCAGTCAGGAAGGCCCCTTCACTCTGGTATGCAGAGGAAGGAGGCCCCGTTTTCGCGCCTCAGTTGCGCAGTTTACTTCCATGGCAGTGCATGCAGCTTCATGTGAGGGGTCCTGTGGCATACTAAAACGGACTCTGGAAGGTTTATTTCATTGCTGAATAACTCTCAGGGAAGGTAAAAAGCCGCAGCAAGGCTGTGGCTGTGATTGTAGTGTACTAAAATTGTCTAATTGAACAAATAGCTCCGGTTTGCTCATTTTAAGGGTTAAAGTCTTGAAACTTGGTGTGCAATACTTTCAAGGCATTAGGTCTCTGGGGTAAAAATTTTGTAAAAATCGGACATTGCCTTCATTGTTTTTCAATATATCAGAAATAAAGTGTGCCTGTTTATTATTTAAAGGGACAGTAACGCTTTTCTTTAAAAACGCTTTTATTGCATTATTAGCCTGCCAAATTCTGTCTAACATGTCTATACCTTCAGATGGCTTATGTTCTGTGTGTATGAAAGCCAAGGTGGTTCCCCCAATTAATGTTTGTGCAAATTGTGTCATAGCGTCCAAACAAAGTATGGACAGTACTTCCACATTGAATAAGATTGCCCAAGATGATTCTTCTAATGAAGGTAGTGGGGATAGTTCATCATCCTCTCCTGTGTCATCACCAGTTTTGCCCGCGCAGGCGATACCTAGTACATCTAGCGCGCCAATGCTTGTTACTATGCATCAGTTAACAGCAGTAATGGATAATTCTATAGCAAATCTGTTATCCAAACTGCCATCCTACCCTAGAAAGCGTGACAGCTCAGTTTTAAATACAGAAGATGAGCAGGTTGGCGCTGAGGACAATTTATCAGTTATACCCTCACATCAATCTGAATTGGCAGTGAGGGAGGGCCTGTCTGAGGGGGAAATTTCTGATTCAGGAAAAGTTTCTCAGCAGGCAGACACTGATGTTGTAACATTTAAATTTAAGTTAGAACATCTCCGCACCCTGCTTAAGGAGGTCCTAACTACTCTTGATGACTGTGATTCTTTGGTAATTCCAGAGAAATTGTGCAAGATGGACAAATTCTTAGAGGTCCCATTGCACGCTGATGCCTTTCCGATACCCAAGCGGGTGGCGGATATAGTGACTAAGGAGTGGGAAAAGCCAGGTATACCTTTTTGTTCCACCTCCTATATTCAAGAAAATGTTCCTCATTGTTGACCCCAGAAGGGACGCATGGCAAACGGTTCCTAAGGTTGAGGGGGCAGTGTCAACGTTAGCTAAGCGCACAACTATTCCTATTGAGGACAGTTGCGCTTTTAAAGATCCTATGGATAAAAAATTGGAAGGATTGCTAAAAAAGATATTTGTTCAGCAAGGTTTCCTGCTTCAACCAATCTCGTGCATTATTCCTGTCACCACGGCAGCGTATTTTTGGTTCGAGGAACTAGAAAATTCGCTCCAAAAAGAGACTCCATATGATGAAGTCATGGACAGAATTCACGCACTAAAGTTGGCTAATTCCTTTATTTTGGATGCCGCTTTCCAATTGGCTAAGTTAGCGGCGAAAAATTCAGGGTTTGCAATAGTGGCGCGCAGAGCGCTTTGGCTAAAATCCTGCTCGGCGGATGTGTCGTCCAAGAATAAATTGCTTAATATTCCTTTCAAGGGTAAGACCCTTTTCGGGCCGGAATTGAAAGAGATTATTTCAGACATTACTGGTGGAAAGGGACATGCCCTCCCACAGGATAGGCCTTTCAAGGCTAAGAACAAATCTAATTTTCGTTCCTTTCGCAATTTCAGGAACGGACCGAATCCTAACTCTGCGGCCTCCAGACAAGAAGGCAACTCTTCCCAGCCTAAGCCAGCATGGAAACCATTGCAAGGCTGGAACAAGGGTAAACAGGCCAAGAAGATTGCTGCTGCTACCAAGACAGCATGAAGGGGTAGCCCCCGATCCGGGACCAGATCTAGTAGGGGGCAGACATTCTCTCTTCGCTCAGGCTTGGGCAAGAGATGTTCAGGATCCCTGGGCACTAGAAATAGTCTCTCAGGGGTATCTTCTAGAGTTCAAGGAACTTCCTCCAAGGGGAAGGTTCCACATGTCTCGCTTATCTTCAGACCAGATAAAGAGACAGGCATTCTTACATTGCGTAGGAGACCTATTAAAAATGGGAGTGATAAACCCAGTTCCAACAGCGGAACAAGGTCTGGGTTTTTACTCAAACCTGTTTGTAGTTCCCAAAAAAGAGGGAACTTTCAGGCCAATTCTGGATCTAAAAATTCTAAACAAATTCCTCAGAGTTCCATCATTCAAAATGGAAACCATTTGGACAATTTTACCAACAATCCAGGAGGGTCAATATATGACTACCGTGGACTTAAAGGATGCGTACCTGCATATTCCTATCCACAAAGATCATCAGTTCCTGAGGTTCGCCTTCATGGACAAACATTACCAGTTCGTGGCTCTTCCGTTCGGTTTAGCCACTGCTCCCAGAATCTTCACAAAGGTGCTAGGGTCCCTTCTGGCGGTTCTACGACCGAGGGGCATTGCTGTAGCACCTTACCTAGACGACATTCTTATCCAAGCGTCGTCTCTTTCCAAAGCAAAGGCTCATACAGACATTGTTCTAGCCTTTCTCAGATCTCACAGGTGGAAGGTGAACGTAGAAAAGAGTTCCCTGTCTCCGTCAACAAGAGTTCCCTTTTTGGGAACAATAATAGATTCTTTAGAAATGAAGATCTTCCTGACAGAGGTCAGAAAGTCAAAGCTTCTAAACGCTTGTCAAGTTCTTCACTCTATTGTTCAGCCTTCCATAGCTCAGTGCATGGGGAGTAGTAGGATTGATGGTTGCAGCAATGGACATAGTTCCTTTTGCTCGAATTCATCTAAGACCATTACAACTGTGCATGCTCAATCAGTGGAATAGGGACTATGCAGACTTGTCTCCCCAGATTCAAGTAGACCAGGTAACCAGGGATTCTCTCCGCTGGTGGTTGTCTCACGATCACCTGTCTCAGGGAATGAGTTTCAGCAGACCAGAATGGGTCATTGTCACGACCGACGCCAGTCTCTTAGGCTGGAGTGCGGTCTGGGACTCTCTGAAAGCTCAAGGTCTATGGTCTCGAGAAGAGTCTCTTCTTCCGATAAATATTTTAGAACTGAGAGAGATATTCAATGCGCTCCTGGCATGGCCTCACCTAGCAAAGGCCAAATTCATAAGGTTCTAGTCGGACAACATGACGACTGTAGCGTACATCAATCATCAGGGGGGAACAAAGAGTTCCTTAGCGATGAGGGAGGTATCCAAGATCATCAAATGGGCGGAGGATCACTCCTGCCACCTATCTGCAATTCACATCCCAGGAGTGGACAACTGGGAGGCGGATTATTTGAGTCGTCAGACTTTTCATCCGGGGGAGTGGGAACTCCACCCGGAGGTTTTTGCCCAGTTAACTCAACTATGGGGCATTCCAGATATGGATCTGATGGCGTCTCGCCAGAACGCAAAGGTTCTTCGATACTGGTCCAGATCCAGGGATCCCAAGGTGACACTGGTGGATGCATTAGTGGCGCCTTGGTCGTTCAACCTAGCTTATGTATTTCCACCGTTCCCTCTCCTTCCCAGGCTTGTAGCCAGGATCAAACAGGAGCAGGCCTCTGTGATTCTAATAGCCCCTGCGTGGCCACGCAGGACTTGGTATGCAGACCTGGTGAATATGTCATCGGCTCCACCATGGAAGCTACCTTTGAGGCAGGATCTTCTAGTACAAGGTCCGTTCGAACATCCAAATCTAGTCTCTCTCCAACTGACTGCTTGGAAATTGAACGCTTGATTCTATCTAAGCGTGGGTTTTCAGATACAGTCATAGATACTCTGGTTCAAGCCAGAAAACCTGTAACTAGGAAGATTTACCATAAGATATGGCAAAAATATATCCGTTGGTGTGAATCCAAGGGATTCCCTTGGAGTAAAATTAAAATTCCTAGGATACTTTTCTTTCTCCAAGAAGGTCTGGATAAAGGTTTGTCAGCTAGTTCCTTAAAAGGACAGATATCTGCTCTGTCTGTTTTGTTACACAAACGTCTGGCAGCACTGCCAGATGTACAGGCGTTTGTACAGGCGTTAGTTAGAATCAAGCCTGTTTACAGACCCATGACTCCTCCTTGGAGTCTAAATCTAGTTCTTTCAGTTCTTCAAGGGGTTCTGTTTGAACCCATACATTCCATAGATATTAAGTTACTATCTTGGAAAGTTCTGTTTTTGGTTGCTATTTCTTCTGCTAGAAGAGTTTCTGAATTATCTGCTTTGCAGTGTACTTCTCCCTATCTGGTATTCCATACAGATAAGGTAGTTTTACGTACCAAGCCTGGTTTTCTTCCAAAGGTCGTTTCCAACAGGAATATTAACCAGGAAATTGTTGTTCCTTCTCTGTGTCCGAATCCAGTTTCAAAGAAGGAACGCTTGTTACACAATCTAGATGTGGTCCATGCTTTAAAGTTCTAATTAGAAGCAACAAAGGATTTCAGACAGACATCATCCTTGTTTGTTGTGTATTCTGGTAAGAGGAGAGGGCAGAAAGCTACTGCTACCTCTCTTTCTTTTTGGCTGAAAAGCATCATCCGATTGGCTTATGAGACTGCCGGACGGCAGCCTCCTGAACGAATTACAGCTCATTCTACTAGAGCTGTGGCTTCCACATGGGCTTTCAAGAACGAGGCTTCTGTTGATCAGATCTGTAAGGCAGCGACTTGGTCTTCTCTGCATACTTTTGCCAAATTTTACAAATTTGATACTTATGCTTCTTCAGAGGGTATTTTTGGGAGAAAGGTTTTGCAAGCCGTGGTGCCTTCCATTTAGGTAACCTGGTTTGCTCCCTCCCTTCATCCGTGTCCTAAAGCTTTGGTATTGGTTCCCACAAGTAAGGATGAAGCCGTGGACCGGACACACCAATGTTGGAGAAAACAGGATTTATGTTTACCTGATAAATTTCTTTCTCCAACGGTGTGTCCGGTCCACGGCCCGCCCTGGTTTTTAATCAGGTTTGAAAAATTTCTTTCTTTATACACTACAGTCACCACGGCACCCTATAGTTTCTCCTTTTTCTCCTAACCGTCAGTCGAATGACTGGGGGGCGGAGCCAGAGGGGGAGCTATATGGACAGCTTTTGCTGGGTGCTCTCTTTGCCATTTCCTGTAGGGGAAGAGAATATCCCACAAGTAAGGATGAAGCCGTGGACCGGACACACCGTTGGAGAAAGAAATTTATCAGGTAAACATAAATTCTGTTTTTTTTTTGTTGAGCTAACGATATGAAATATTCTCCAGTCGGCGCCCTAGCTACAAAAAGTGCTGTATAGCTAGAGCACTGATTGGAGAACAGTTCAATCTGTTAGCTCAACAAAAAAGTGAGGTGTCGGAGTGTGGGGAACTTGAATTTCATTGCTACATTTAAAAAGTAAGTTATAGTGCATCTTCATTACAACTGATGAATTAAACTCAATCTAAAATATTTCTAACATTCCGGATCTGTTTAGAGACGGGAAAAAGAGAGTGAAAAGTGCTAAGAAAAGAGCTGTAATGAACAGACCCGCCTGTGATGATGCAGCCTTTGTACATGCATGTATATAATCTGCACTGAAAACAGCATGAAAAACAGCCAGGGAATGCCAGTGGTGGTGAAGCATATGAAATAAAGAAATTAGTTTTTAGCTGTGATTCAAATAAATAGTGTTTGCAGAAACTCCATAAAAGCAGTGGCTTAAAGGGACAGTATACACTCATTTTCATATAACTGCATGTAATAGACACTACTATAAAGAATAAGATGCACAGATACTGATATAAAAATCCAGTATAAAACTGTTTAAAATCTAACTTAGAAGCTGTCCTTTTGGCTCTGTTGAAAAGGCAGCTGGAAAGCCCACTGCAAGTGGCAAATAAGACACTCCTCCCTCCCCATTCTTTTGCATATGAAAAGACCCTTTGCACAAACAGGAGCAAGCTGGAGAAGGTAGCTCCTATATAAATAGATCATCTACAAAACATTTATGCAAAGAAAAGAGTGTATAATGTCCCTTTAACCGTTCTGGTAACATCAAACAAACCTTCCCTGCCCATTTGCTTTGTCAGGAGAATTTTTGCCTTCTGTCTTTTGCCTTAGGGTTGCTACCTTTCAGTTTGGATTTACATTTGTGTGTCCGGGTTTTAAAGTGAGTAAGACCCGGACAAGCAAATGTCTGATTTTTTTTTTTTTTTTTTTTTAAGCCACAGCCCAAAAATATTGCTTTTACAACATACAGAACATGCCTACATTTTTTTCTCTCTTGTGTTTGTGTAATAATGTCTGAGTGTAGGAGTGTCTCTGTGTCTTTGTGTGTGTGTGTGTGTATATATATATATATATATATATATATATATATATATAATTTTGTAGTGCCTATGCTTGCTTGTGTGGGTGGCTTTGTGATTTTATTATAGGGTTTTCAGACTCCCTTCCTTGCATATACTGTACATTCTAAAACAAACAGAATAAGGTGCGAGTAGTGCCTGATCTCTGTTGGTGTTCGATTTTCTACTGTGTTGAAAATGTTGTATATTTCTTCTGTTAAGTGTGATCAGTCCACGGGTCATCATTACTTCTGGGATATTAACTGCTCCCCTACAGGAAGTGCAAGAGGATTCACCCAGCAGAGCTGCATATAGCTCCTCCCCTCTACGTCACTCCCAGTCATTCTCTTGCACCCAGCAACTAGATAGGTCGTGTGAGAGGACTATGGTGATTATACTTAGTTTTATATCTTCAATCAAAAGTTTGTTATTTTAAAATAGCACCGGAGTGTGTTATTACCTCTCTGGCAGAGTTTGAGGAAGAATCTACCAGAGTTTTGCTATGATTTTAGCCGGAGTAGTTAAGATCATATTGCTGTTCTCGGCCATCTGAGGAGTGAGGTAAACTTCAGATCAGGGGACAGCGGGCAGATGAATCTGCATAGAGGTATGTAGCAGTTTTTATTTTCTGACAATGGAATTGATGAGAAAATCCTGCCATACCGATATAATGTCATGTATGTATACTTTACACTTCAGTATTCTGGGAGAATGGTACTTCACTAGAATTACACTGTAAGAAGGACATAAAGCTGTTTAATAACTAGAGATTATGTTTAACGTTTTTGCTGGAATGTAAAATCGTTTTCATTTGCTGAGGTACTGAGTGAATAAATGTTTGGGCACCATTTTTCCACTTGGCAGTTGCTTAAATCTGTTTTTTCTGTCAGTTTCTGTTCTCCCTCACTGCTGTGTGTGTGGGGGAGGGGTGCTTTTACTATGCATCAAATATTTCAGTCAGCAACTCATTGTATTCCCTGCATGATCTGGTTCATCTCTACAGAGCTCAGGGGTCTTCAAAACTTATTTTGAGGGAGGTAATTTCTCTCAGCAGAGCTGTGAGAATTATAGTTTGACTGAAATAAAAACTTTTATTCTGTAATTTGTTTCCTGCTTTCAGAAATTGTTATCTTTGCTAATTGGATTAAACCTTTGCTAAAGTTGTGTTGTTTACAAGGATTGAGGCTATAACTGTTTCAATTTATTAATTTTTAACTGTCATAGATCTTCTGTGCTTCTTAAAGGCACAGTACGTTTTAATATTATTCTATTTGAATTGTATTTCCAAGTTGCAAGTTTATTTGCTAGTGTGTTAAACATGTCTGATTCAGAAGATGATACCTGTGTCATTTGTTGCAATGCCAAAGTGGAGCCCAATAGAAATTTATGTACTAACTGTATTGATGCTACTTTAAATAAAAATCAATCTGTACAAATTGAACAAATTTCACCAAACAACGAGGGGAGAGTTATGCCGACTAACTCGCCTCACGTGTCAGTACCTACATCTCCCGCTCAGAGGGAGGTGCGTGATATATTGTAGCGCCGAGTACAGCTGGGCGGCCATTACAAATCACATTACAGGATATGGCTACTGTTATGACTGAAGTTTTGGCTAAATTACCAGAACTAAAAGGTAAGCGTGATCACTCTGGGGTGAGAACAGAGTGCGCTGATAATATTAGGGCCATGTCAGACACTGCGTCACAGGTGGCAGAACATGAGGACGGAGAACTTCATTCTGTGGGTGACGGTTCTGATCCAAACAGACTGGATTCAGATATTTCAAATTTTAAATTTAAACTGGAAAACCTCCGTGTATTACTAGGGGAGGTGTTAGCGGCTCTGAATGATTGTAACACAGTTGCAATACCAGAGAAAATGTGTAGGTTGGATAAATATTTTGCGGTACCGACGAGTACTGAGGTTTTTCCTATACCTAAGAGACTTACTGAAATTGTTACTAAGGAGTGGGATAGACCCGGTGTGCCGTTCTCACCCCCTCCGATATTTAGAAAAATGTTTCCAATAGACGCCACCACAAGGGACTTATGGCAAACGGTCCCTAAGGTGGAGGGAGCAGTTTCTACTTTAGCTAAGCGTACCACTATCCCGGTGGAGGATAGCTGTGCTTTTTCAGATCCAATGGATAAAAAGTTAGAGGGTTACCTTAAGAAAATGTTTGTTCAACAAGGTTTTATATTGCAACCCCTTGCATGCATTGCGCCGATCACGGCTGCAGCGGCATTCTGGATTGAGTCTCTGGAAGAGAACATTGGTTCAGCTACTCTGGACGACATTACGGACAGGCTTAGAGTCCTTAAACTAGCTAATTCATTCATTTCGGAGGCCGTAGTACATCTTACTAAACTTACGGCGAAGAATTCAGGATTCGCCATTCAGGCACGCAGGGCGCTGTGGCTAAAATCCTGGTCAGCTGATGTTACTTCTAAGTCTAAATTGCTTAATATACCTTTCAAAGGGCAGACCTTATTCGGGCCCGGGTTGAAAGAGATTATCGCTGACATTACAGGAGGTAAAGGCCATGCCCTGCCTCAGGACAAAGCCAAAGCCAAGACTAGACAGTCTAGTTTTCGTTCCTTTCGTAATTTCAAAGCAGGAGCAGCATCAACTTCCTCTGCACCAAAACAGGAAGGAGCTGTTGCTCGCTACAGACAAGGCTGGAAACCTAACCAGTCCTGGAACAAGGGCAAGCAGACTTGGAAACCTGCTGCTGCCCCCAAAACAGCATGAATTGAGGGCCCCCGATCCGGGATCGGATCTAGTGGGGGGCAGACTTTCTCTCTTCGCCCAGGCTTGGGCAAGAGATGTTCAGGATCCCTGGGCGCTAGAGATAATATCTCAGGGATACCTTCTGGACTTCAAATACTCTCCTCCAAGAGAGAGATTTCATCTGTCAAGATTGTCAACAATCCAGACAAAGAAAGAGGCTTTTCTACGCTGCGTACAAGAGCTCTTGTTAATGGGAGTAATCCATCCAGTTCCACGATCGGAACAGGGACAGGGGTTTTACTCAAATCTGTTTGTGGTTCCCAAAAAAGAGGGAACTTTCAGACCAATCCTGGACTTAAAGATCCTAAACAAATTCCTAAGAGTTCCATCGTTCAAGATGGAGACTATTCGGACAATTTTACCTATGATCCAAGAGGGTCAGTACATGACCACTGTAGATTTAAAAGATGCTTACCTGCACATACCGATTCACAAAGATCATTACCGGTACCTAAGGTTTGCCTTCCTAGACAGGCATTACCAGTTTGTGGCTCTTCCATTCGGATTGGCTACAGCGCCAAGAATCTTCACAAAGGTTCTGGGTGCTCTTCTGGCGGTACTAAGACTGCGGGGAATCTCGGTAGCTCCATACCTAGACGACATTCTGATACAAGCTTCAAGCTTTCAAACTGCCAAATCTCATACAGAGTTAGTGCTGGCATTTCTAAGGTCACATGGATGGAAGGTGAACGAAAAGAAAAGTTCACTCGTTCCACTCACAAGAGTTCCCTTCCTGGGGACTCTTATAGATTCTGTAGAAATGAAGATTTACCTGACAGAGGACAGGCTATCAAGACTTCAAAGTGCTTGCCGCACTCTTCATTCCATTCAACACCCGTCAGTGGCTCAATGTATGGAGGTAATCGGCTTAATGGTAGCAGCAATGGACATAGTACCCTTTGCACGCTTACACCTCAGACCACTGCAACTGTGCATGCTAGGTCAGTGGAATGGGGATTACTCAGACTTATCCCCTTCTCTGAATCTGGATCAAGAGACCAGAAATTCTCTTCTATGGTGGCTTTCTCGGCCACACCTGTCCAGGGGGATGCCATTCAGCAGACCAGACTGGACAATTGTAACAACAGACGCCAGCCTTCTAGGTTGGGGTGCCGTCTGGAATTCCCTGAAGGCTCAGGGACTATGGAGTCAGGAGGAGAGTCTCCTGCCAATAAACATTCTGGAATTGAGAGCAGTTCTCAATGCCCTCCTGGCTTGGCCCCAGTTGACAACTCGGGGGTTCATCAGGTTTCAGTCGGACAACATCACGACTGTAGCTTACATCAACCATCAGGGAGGGACAAGAAGCTCCCTAGCTATGATGGAAGTATCAAAGATAATTCGCTGGGCAGAGTCTCACTCTTGCCACCTGTCAGCAATCCACATCCCGGGAGTGGAGAACTGGGAGGCGGATTTCTTAAGTCGTCAGACTTTTCATCCGGGGGAGTGGGAACTTCATCCGGAGGTCTTTGCCCAAATACTTCGACGTTGGGGCAAACCAGAGATAGATCTCATGGCGTCTCGACAGAACGCCAAGCTTCCTCGTTACGGGTCCAGATCCAGGGATCCAGGAGCAGTCCTGATAGATGCTCTGACAGCACCTTGGGACTTCAGGATGGCTTACGTGTTTCCACCCTTCCCGTTGCTTCCTCGATTGATAGCCAGAATCAAACAAGAGAGAGCATCAGTGATTCTAATAGCACCTGCGTGGCCACGCAGGACTTGGTATGCAGACCTGGTGGACATGTCATCCTGTCCGCCTTGGTCTCTACCTCTGAAACAGGACCTTCTGATACAGGGTCCCTTCAAACATCAAAATCTAACTTCTCTGAAGCTGACTGCTTGGAAATTGAACGCTTAATTTTATCAAGACGTGGGTTTTCTGAGTCAGTTATTAGTACCTTAATACAGACTAGGAAACCTGTTACCAGAAAGATTTACCATAAGATATGGCGTAAATACCTACATTGGTGTGAATCCAAAGGTTACTCTTGGAGTAAGGTTAGGATTCCTAGGTTATTGTCTTTTCTACAAGAAGGTTTAGAAAAGGGTTTTTCTGCTAGTTCATTAAAGGGACAGATCTCAGCTCTGTCCATTCTGTTACACAAACGTCTGTCAGAAGTTCCTGACGTCCAGGCTTTTTGTCAGGCTTTGGCCAGGATTAAGCCTGTGTTTAAAACTGTTGCTCCACAATGGAGTTTAAACCTTGTTCTTAATGTTTTACAGGGTGTTCCGTTTGAACCCCTTCATTCCATTGATATAAAGTTGTTATCTTGGAAAGTTCTATTTTTAATGGCTATTTCCTCGGCTCGAAGAGTCTCTGAATTATCAGCCTTACATTGTGATTCTCCTTATTTGATTTTTCATTCGGATAAGGTAGTCCTGCGTACTAAACCTGGGTTCTTACCTAAGGTAGTTACTAACAGGAATATCAATCAAGAGATTGTTGTTCCTTCTTTATGCCCAAATCCTTCTTCAAAGAAGGAACGTCTACTGCACAACCTGGATGTAGTCCGGGCTCTAAAATTTTACTTGCAGGCAACTAAGGAATTCCGACAAACGTCTTCTCTGTTTGTCATTTACTCTGGGCAGAGGAGAGGTCAAAAAGCTTCCGCTACCTCTCTTTCTTTTTGGCTTCGTAGCATAATTCGTTTAGCTTATGAGACTGCTGGACAGCAGCCCCCTGAAAGAATTACAGCTCATTCTACTAGAGCTGTGGCTTCCACTTGGGCCTTCAAGAATGAGGCCTCTGTTGAACAGATTTGCAAGGCTGCAACTTGGTCTTCGCTTCATACTTTTTCCAAATTTTACAAATTTGACACCTTTGCTTCATCGGAGGCTATTTTTGGGAGAAAGGTTCTTCAGGCAGTGGTTCCTTCTGTATAAAGAGTCTGCCTATCCCTCCCGTCATCCGTGTACTTTTGCTTTGGTATTGGTATCCCAGAAGTAATGATGACCCGTGGACTGATCACACTTAACAGAAGAAAACATAATTTATGCTTACCTGATAAATTCCTTTCTTCTGTAGTGTGATCAGTCCACGGCCCGCCCTGTTTTTAAGGCAGGTAAATATTTTTTAATTTATACTCCAGTCACCACTTCACCCTTGGCTTTTCCTTTCTCGTTGGTCCTTGGTCGAATGACTGGGAGTGACGTAGAGGGGAGGAGCTATATGCAGCTCTGCTGGGTGAATCCTCTTGCACTTCCTGTAGGGGAGCAGTTAATATCCCAGAAGTAATGATGACCGGTGGACTGATCACACTACAGAAGAAAGGAATTTATCAGGTAAGCATAAATTATGTTGTTGTGTGTTTTCCTAGGCGAAACATGCTGTGATCTGAGATGTCACCACAGAAAATACAGAACATCTGCAGAAAGAGCAGGACATGTTCAGGAATGGTTAACACTTTCTCCTACATTGGTGTATCCGGTCCAAGGCTTCATCCTTACTTGTGGGATATTCTCATTCCCTACAGGAAGTGGCAAAGAGAGCACACAGCAGAGCTGTCCATATAGCTCCCCCTCTGGCTCCGCCCCCCATTCATTCTCTTTGCCGCTCTGAAGAAGTAGCATCTCCACAGGGGTGGTAAAGAGTATGTGATGTTAGTTGTAGATTTTTATTTCTTCTATCAAGAGTTTGTTATTTTAAAATAGTAACTAAAATCCATTGCTGTTCCCACGCTGAAACCAGAGAACATCAGTTGGGGGGAACAGTTTGCAGGCTTAACTGCATCAGGTATGATCAGTCATATTTCTAACAAGACCATGTAATGCTAGAAGACTGTCAGAAATTCCCTCTGGGATAGGTAAGCCATTTTTTCTTAGACTCTATGTATAAAATGATGGCTTATATTTAGGGCTCTATGCTGGTTGACACTATTGTGGGCTTTAAAATAGATTGCTTTTTAGCATGTTTTTCTCTATAAATAAGGTGTTTTTTCAGAGTTTAAAACACTTTTGGGGTTTAATTTCGGCCTGGCACTTATTTGGACACCTAAATTTAGTCAGAAAGGCCCCTCCACTCTGGAATGAAGAGGGAGGAGGCCTCATTTTCAGGCCTAAATTGTGCAGTTTTTTTTGCCTAGGCAATCCATGCAGCTTCATGTGGGGCATCACAAAAGACTCCAGAGAGGCTTGTTTCCTACTAAAATAATCCCTAAGGAAGGTAAATGGCTACAGGAGAAGCTGTGGCTAGTACTGTAGTGTGTTAACTGGTTAATAACTGTTATTAGCTCCGGTTTGGGCATTAAGGGGTTAATTGGTCTGAAAATTTGTGTGCAATCTTTTCAAAGCATTAAGGCTCTGTGGTGAAAATTTCATTAAAATCGGATGTTTCTTTCATGGTTTTTTGATGTTTCAATAATAATGTGTGCACTTTTATTATTTAAAGAGACAGTAACGTTTTTGTCAAAAATAATTTTTATTGCATTGTAGTTCTGTTTAAGTCTGTCAAACATGTCTGAATCTTCAGATAGCCTATGGTTCTGTATGTCCAAAGGCCAAGGTGGTTCCCCCATTAAATTTATGTGTGAAGTGTGCCATAGCGTCCAAACAGCTTAAGGACAGTACAATCACACTTAAAAATATAGCCCAAGATGATTCTTTAGCTGAAGGTAGTGAAGATAGCTTGCTTTCGTCTCCTTCTGTGTCAACACCAGCTATGCCCGCGCAGGTGATGCCCAGTATATCTAGCGCACCAATTGCTATTACTATGCAACAATTAGCATTTTTTATCCAAACTGTCAGCTTTTCCTAGGAAGCGTGATTGCTCAGTTTTAAACACAGAAAATGAGCAAGCAGACGCAGAGGATAATTTATCTGTAGTGCCCTCACATCAATCTGACTTGGCGGTGAGGGAGGGCCTGTCTGAGGGAGAAATTTCTGACAGGAAAAGTTTCTCAGCAGGCAGAGCCTGGTACTATGACATTTAAATTTAAGCTAGAACACCTCCGTGCCCTACTTAAGGAGGTTCTAGCTGCACTTGATGATTGTGATCCTTTGGGGATCCCAGAAAAATTGTGTAAAATGGACAAGTTCCTAGAGGTCCCAGTACACACTGATGCGTTTCAGATACCTAAGATGGCGGATATCGTGTCTAAGGAGTGGGAGAAGCCAGGTGTACCTTTTTGTTCCCCCTCCTATATTTTAGAAAATGTTCCCAATTGTTGACCCTAGAAGGGACGCGTGGCAGACGGTCCCCAAGGTAGAGGGGGCAGTTTCAACGCTAACTAAGCGCACCACTATACCATTAGAAGACAGTTGCGCTTTCAAAAAATTAGAAGGTTTACTTAAGGGAATATTTGTTCTACAAGGTTTCCTTCTTCGACCAATTTCCTGCATTATTCCTGTAACTACTGCAGCGGCTTTTAGTTTGAGGAACTGGAAAACTCGCTCCAGAAGGAGACTGCTTATGTCGAAGTCATGGATAGAATTCACGCCCTAAAGCTGGCTAATTCTTTCATCACAGATGCCGCTTTGCATGTAGCTAAACTAGCGGCGAAAAATTCTGGTTTTGCCACCGTGGCGCGCAGAGCGCTTTGGCTAAAATCATGGTCGGCTTATGTGTCGTCCAAAACAAAATTGCTTAATATTCCTTTCAAGGGTAAGACCCTATTCGGGCCAGAGTTGAAAGAGATTATTTCAGATATCACTGGGAAAGGGCCATGCCCTTCCACAAGGTAGAGCCTTCAAGGCTAAAAAACAAGGCCAATTTTCGTTCCTTTCGCAACTTCAGGAACGGACCTGCTTCAACCTCTACAGCTACTAAGCAAGAGGGTAAAGCTTACCAGCCCAAGCCAACATGGAAACCTTTGCAGGGCTGGAACAAGGGTAAACAGGCCAAGAAGCCTGCTGCTGCTGCCAAGACAGCATGAAAGGGTAGCCCCCGATCCGGGACCAGATCTAGTAGGGGGCAGACTTTCTCTCTTTGCTCAGGCTTGGGCAAGAGATGTTCCGGACCCCTTGGCACTAGAAATTGTCTCTCAGGGGTACCTTCTAGAGTTCAAAGACCTTTCCCCAAGGGGAAGGTTCCACATGGCTCACTTATCTTTAGACAGATAAGGAGACAGGCATTCTTACTTTGCGTACAGGACCTTTTAAAAATGGGAGTGATACACCCAGTTCCGACAGCAGAGCAAGGACTGGGTTTTTACTCAAACCTGTTTGTAGTTCCCAAAAAAAGAAGGAACTTTCAGGCCAATTCTGGACTTAAATTTTTTTAGAAAAAATTCAAAATGGAACCATTCGGACAATTTTAAGAATGTTCCAGGAGGGTCAATATATGACTACCGTGGACTTAAAGGATGCGAATCTGCATGTTCCGATCCACAAAGATCACCTTCAGTTCCTGAGGTTCGCCTCTCTGGACAAGCATTATCAGTTCGTGGCTCTTCCTTTCGGATTGGCCACTGCTCCCAGAATTTTCACAAGGGTGCTAGGGTCCCTTCTAGCGTTGCTAAGGCCAAGGGCATTGCAGTAGCACCTTACCTAGACGACATGTTAATACAAGCGTTGTCCTTTCACAAAGTGAAGACTCATTCAGACATTGTCCTAGCCTTTCTAAGGTCTCACGGGTGGAAGGTGAACATAGAAAAAAGTTCTCTGTCCCCGTTCACAAGGGTTCCCTTCCTGGGAACAATAATAGACTCAGTAGAAATGAAGATCTTTCTGACAGAGGTCAGGAAGTTAAAACTTCTGAACACTTGTCGAGTTCTTCAATCGATTCCTCAACCCTCCATAGCTCAATGCATGGAGGTAATAGGACTCATGGTCGCAGCAATAGACGTGGTTCCATTTGCTCGAAATCATTTAAGACCATTGCAACTGTGCATGCTCAAACAGTGGAATGGGGATTATGCAGATTTGTCTCCCCAGATTCAAATGGACCAGAAAACCAGAGACTCACTCCTGGTGGTTGTCTCTGGATCACCTGTCTCAGGGAATGAGTTTCCGCAGACCGGAGTGGATCATTGTCACGAACGACGCCAGCCTCCTAGGCTGGGGAGTGGTCTGGGAGTCCCTGAAGGCTCAGGGTCTATGGTCTCGGGAAGAATCTCTTCTCCCGATAAACATTTTGGAATTGAGAGCGATATTCAATGCGCTCCAGGCATGGCCTCAACTAGCGGAGACCAAATTCATCAGATTTCAGTCGGACAACATGACGACTGTAACTTACATCAATCATCAGGGGGGAACAAAGAGTTCCCTGGCGATGAGGGAGGTATCCAAATTCATCAAATGGGCAGAGGATCATTCCTGCCATCTATCAGCAATTCACATCCCAGGAGTGGACAACTGGGAAGCGAATTATCTGAGTCGTCAGACTTTCCAGGTTTTTGCCCAGTTAGCTCAACTAGGGGGCATTCCAGATCTGGATCTGATGGCGTCACGTCAGAACTCCAAAGTTCACGTTACAGGTCCAGATCCAGGGATTCCAAGGCGACATTGGTAGATGCCTTAGTAGCGCCTTGGTCATTCAATCTAGCTTATGTCTTTCCACCGTTTCCCCTTCTCCCCCGGCTAGTAATCGAACAGAGAAGGCTTCGGTAATTCTGATAGCTCCTGCGTGACAAGCAGGACTTGGTATGCAGACATGGTGAATATGTCATCGGTTCCGCCATGGAAGCTATCTTTGAGGATAGGACCGTCTAATTCAAGGTCCATTCGAACAGGGTTTTCGGATTCAGTATAGATACCCTGATCCAGGTTAGAAAGCCTGTCACCAGGAAAATTTACCATAAGATATGGCGGAAATAGCTTTTGTTGGTGCGAATCCAAGGGTTACTCATGGAATAAGATTAGGATTCCAAGGATATTGTCTTTTCTCCAAGAAGGATTGGAGAAAGGTTTGTCAGCTAAGCTAGTTCCTTAAAAGGACAGATATCTGCTCTGTCTATCCTGTTACACAAGCGTCTGGCAGAAGTACCAGACGTTCAAGCGTTTGCACAGGCTTTAGTCGGAATCAAGCCTGTCTATAGACCTGTGGCTCCTCCATGGAGTCTCAATTTAGTTCTTTCAGTTCTTCAAGGGGTTCCGTTTGAACCTTTACATTCCATAGATATTAAGTTATTATCTTGGAAAGTTTTGTTTTTGGTAGCTATATCTTCTGCTCGAAGAGTTTCTGAGTTGTCTGCTTTGCAGTGTAATTCACCCTATCTGGTGTTCCATACAGATAAGGTTGTTTTGCGTACCAAACCTGGTTTCCTTCCAAAAGTGGTTTCCAATAAGAATATTAACCAGGAAATAGTTATTCCTTCTCTGTGTCCTAACCCAGTTTCTAAGAAGGAACGCCTTTTACACAATCTTGATGTGGTTCGTGCTTTAAAATTCTATTTAAAAGCAACTAAGATTTCAGACAAACATCGTCCTTGTTTGTTGTCTATTCTGGTAAGAGGAGAGGTCAGAAAGCGACTGCTACCTCTCTTTCCTTCTGGCTGAAAAGCATCATCCGATTGGCATATGAGACTGCTGGACAGCAGCCTCCTGAACGAATTACAGCTCATTCCACTAGAGCTGTGGCTTCCACATGGGCTTTCAAGAATGAAGCTTCTATTGAACAGATTTGTAAGGCAGCGAATTGGTCTTCACTGCATACATTTGTTAAATTTTACAAATTCGATACTTTTGCTTCTTCGGAGGCTATTTTTGGGGGAAAGGTTTTGCAAGCAGTGGTGCCTTCCGTTTAGTTTACCTGACTTGTTCCCTCCCTTCATCCGTGTCCTAAAGCTTTGGTATTGGTTCCCACAAGTAAGGATGAAGCCGTGGACCGGATACACCAATGTAGGAGAAAACAGAATTTATGTTTACCTGATAAATTTCTTTCTCCTACGGTGTATCCGGTCCACGGCCCGCCCTGGCATTTGGTCAGGTTTAAATTTTTATTTTTGTACACTACAGTCACCACTGCACCCTATAGTTCTCCTTTTTCTCCTAACCGTCGGTCGAATGACTGGGGGGCGGAGCCATAGGGGGAGCTACTTGGACAGCTCTGCTGTGTGCTCTCTTTGCCACTTCCTGTAGGGAATGAGAATATCCCACAAGTAAGGATGAAGCCGTGGACCGGATACACCGTAGGAGAAAGAAATTTATCAGGTAAACATAAATTCTGTTTTCTCTTTGCATCACCACTCCCCATCAGACTGTTCTCTTCAAACAGTTATGTGCTCTGATTGCATTGTGTAAGTTTTCCTTAACACAGAGAAGCCAGTTTGAAGCACTGTTTTGAAGAGAACAGGCAAATACGGAGTATCACTGCAAAGAGGCAGCACAATGATGATTGACTAAGTTTTTCCACTGCTGCAATATATTATAAAACTTATATTATAAAAAGCTGGTGCTTTAGTTTAACTGCCTAATTTAAATTGAATTTCATTTCAAAATGACCTGCAGAAAAAATCATTGGGTGTGGGTTGTATTTGAAGACCTATAAACAGTCTTGTATGTGTTTTAGCAGTAATTGAGCAATACTTTTGTTGTAGTTCTTATTTGAAAGTGAGATAACTAATATGCTGTTGCTGATCATTTAATTCTTTACATTTCATACAGGTTCCTTCAGACCTTCTGGACAAGGAATTCTTGCCTATTTTAAAAGAAGAGCCTCTACAACCATTGGCACTTGTTCCATTCACTGAGGAGGAACAGGTGGGTTCTGGATGAATAAATTGCCAACTGCTAGTGTTGAGGAAATGACGGATAAGCTGGTTATACTGTTACACTGTAGGATTTATGTAATGATAATATCCATAGCAAAGAAATTACACAATGTGCTCTACCCAAGTTGTTCTCTTTAGGTTTAAGTATGTATTTCCATAGTGATTAGGATATTTAAAGACCTAGGAGTATGCATTCCTTTTTATAGACTCAAAATTACATTTGGTCTCTGACCTATTGTTTTTTCATACAGGTGGTGAGAGTCCTCGATCCATTACTCTTGGGAATTACTCTTCTCTATATTTAAACAAGGAAAAAAGCGCTAGTTCATGGAAAAAAAAGGAAGTGTACAATTCCCCCTATCATTAACCTGCTAAACAGTATGTACCTGCAACATGCTCTAGGATAAGTGCAGTATCATATATTAAGAATTAATCAAACAAATTTAATTAATCAACACATAAATTGGTAAAAATGTATACATATACTTCATAAAAAAACATTCATATTATTCATAAAAGATACAATAAAAACATTTCATCCTAAAACCAAGCATTGAATCTTTAAAGGGACAGTCTAGTATAAATTAAACGTTCATTATTCAGATAGGATTTTTAATTTGAATCAACTTTCCAATTTACTTTTATCATCAAATTTGCTTTTTTCTCTTGGTATTCTTAGTTTTAAACTAAACATAGGTAGGGCTCATATGCTAATTTCTAAGCCTTTGAGGGCTGCCTCTTATCACATGCTTTTTAAATCTCTTTTTAACACAAAGAGACAAAGTACACGTGGGCCATATTGATAACACACTGTTCAGGCACAGGGGGTTATTTAAGATTTAGCACAAAACAATGCTAAATTTAGAGACAGTCTACACCAGAATTGTTATTGTTTTAAAAGATAGATAGTCCCTTGTTTACCCATTCCCTAGTTTTGCATAACCAACACAGTTATATTTATATATTTTTTACCTCTGTGATTATCTTGTATCTAAGCCTCTGCAGACTGCCCCTTTGTTCTTTTGACAGACTTGCAGTTTAGCCAATCAGTGATAGCTCCCAGGTAACTTCACGTACACGAGCACAGTGTTATCTATATGAAAAACATGAACTAACACCCTCTAGTGGTGAAAAGCCTGTTAAAATGCATTCTTAAGAGGCGGCCTTCAAGGTCTAAGAAATTAGCATATGAATCTCCTAAGTTAAGCTTTCAACTAAGAATACCAAGAGGACAAAGAAAAATTGGTGATAAAAGTAAATTGGAAAATTGTTTAAAATTACATGCCCTATCTGAATCATGAAAGTTTTTTTTGGACTAGACGGTCCCTTTAAGACAATAGATAATAAACAGTCACAGTCGTGTGATCAGGGGGCTGGAAGAAGTTTCCTAGATACAAGGTAATCACATAGGTGAAAAGTATATTAATATAACTGTGTTGGTTATGCAAATCTGGGGAATGGGTAATAAAAGGATTATCTATCTTTTAAAACAATAACAATTCTATGATAGACTGTCCCTTTAAGCATATAAAGTCCATTGAGGATCCAAAGCTTCCAAACAGTTGTTGATACTAGAAGCAAGAGAGACAAAGTCCCGTTACAAGCAATAAGGTTTTTCAACACAATGGTGTATTTCAGTACTTAAACTGTGTAGTTTTGATTCCGGTCCTGTTAGCTGCTTCAGCGTTTAGGGGCAATGATGCGGAGCTTCAAACTAAGTTGCAGTCCCAGCAATGTTCCTTTCTCACCCCCGTTCTCTGGGTTTTTTTTAGGGGTATTCTAATAACGAGGCATAGCACACAAACTTGCAGCCAAGGCAAAGATTCCCAAACCTCAAGAACTCTATAAAACCTGTTTCACATTCCTCAGTCTTTACTTTGCCTCAGCTGGAGGTGGTTGAAGAATGAAGATGTGCATTTAATTCCTCAGAGAGGGGTTTTCAGTCTATATTGAGGCCCGGTTTCCCCTCAGTACAGTACTTGTAAGAGGGATGTATATGGGGTATGGTTTGTGATTCTTTTTTACCTCATAGGATTTTTTTTTTTTTTTTTAAAACCCTCCATACTTGTTTGTAGGGACTTGTTTTTAGCCTTCCTTCATGGATGCACAATATTCTCCTATTCCATAACTTTTGCTGATATATTTCGTTACTAGTTTGGCTGTCTGCTGCTTGATTGCTAGTGGGCGAGTGTCTATTAGTGAGTATCTTTTATTAACATTTTGATACTCCTACAGCTATGTTATCTGCATTTTTTAAGTTTATGTATATGGCCCTGGGACAGATCCTTTACACTTATTCCCTTGCTGGTTTGCATGCGTCTGCTTTTTTGACGCTCTTAGTTTTGTTTAGACTCTGGTCCGTATTAAACCTGTAATCAAGCCAATTTCTCCTCCGTGGAATCTTAACTTGGTGTTAAGGGTTTTGCAGTCTCCTCCTTTTGAACCTATGCATAAAATGAACATAAAACTACTTTTCTTGGAAAGTTATTTCTTTTGGCTATTTCTTCTGCTACAAGAGTTTGAGTTATCTGCTCTTTCTTGTGATTCTCCTTATCTGATTTTTCATCTTAAGGCCGTTTTACTGAACTAATTTGATTTATTGCCTAAGGTTAAGACATAAGCAGAGAGTTTTATTGTTGCTTCTTTGTGTCCTAATCTTAAGATCTTTGCTTTCTTTGGATGTTGTTAGGACATAGAAATATTACATTAATACTACTACAGACTTTAGACTAACTTCTAATTTGTTAATCATATTTTCTGGTCCTAGGAAGGGTCAGAAAGCTTTTGCTTTTTCTTTGGCCTCTTGGATGAAACTTTTTTTGATTCAGGAAGCTTTCTTGGAGGCAGGTCAACCTCCACGGCAGCGGAATACTGCTCATTCTATTAGGTCAGTTGCCACTTCTTGAGCTTTCAAGAATGATGCTTCGGTTGATCAGATTAGCAAGGCAGCTACTTGGTCGGCTTTTGCATACTTTTCTCGAGGTAGCTGTCTGATTTTTTTTTTTTTTTCTTCCTTTTTTTTTAATACACTTAAAATAAATCAAAGACAAATTATTGGAGTTGTGGATTTATTTTCTCAGTGATTTTTTTTTTTTAAAAGCCCTCCCTTTGTTATTACTCATGGACTCCGCAGCTTTATTATTAGTTCCCATGAGTAATGGATCGTAGAATCTCACCACCTGTATGAAAGAAAACATCCTTTCTTTCAAAGAAAGGATGAGTCCATGGATCGTCTAATTACTATTGGGAATATCACTCCTGCCCAGCAGGATGCGGCAAAGAGCATCACAGCAAAGCTGTTAAATATCACATCCCTTCCCTCCAACCCCAGTCATTCTCTTTGCCTACGCTTGAGTAAGGAAGTGGTAAAGTTAGTGTCTGAGAAGATTTGTCAATCAAGATTTTTTTTTAATTGAAGTAAAAGTATGTGCTGTTTTTCCTCTTGGGTGTAGCCATAGTCCATTTCAGTCTCTTCAGTAGAGCATTGGTGGCTTTTAAACAAATGGAACTTGTGGGACATAATTCTCACTAAGCCTCCCTAAAATTTAAATAGTGCTGCCCTTTTTATTATTTATCCACAGGTCTATGTGAGGGAGAGGACCTCTCAAACCTAGTGAGCTGCCTTGCTACCAGGCAAAATTTATTGAGGTAAGTGCTAAATTTATTTCTCCTACATTGGTGTATCCGGTCCACGGCTTCATCCTTACTTGTGGGATATTCTCAATCCCTACAGGAAGTGGCAAAGAGAGCACACAGCAGAGCTGTCCATATAGCTCCCCTCAGGCTCCGCCCCCCCCAGTCATTCTCTTTGCCGCTCTAACTAGTAGCATCTCCACGGGGGTGGTAAAGAGTATGTGGTGTTTAGTTGTACTCCACCCGGAGGTTTTTGCTCAGCTGACCCAGCTATGGGGCATTCCAGATCTGGATCTGATGGCGTCACGTCAGAACTCCAAAGTTACACGTTACGGGTCCAGGTCCAGGGATCCCAAGGCGACATTGGTAGATGCCTTAGTAGCGCCTTGGTCGTTCAATCTAGCTTATGTCTTTCCACCGTTTCCCCTTCTCCCCCGGCTAGTAGCCAGGATCAAACAGGAGAAGGCTTCGGTAATTCTGATAGCTCCTGCGTGGCCACGCAGGACTTGGTATGCAGACCTGGTGACTATGTCATCGGTTCCACCATGGAAGCTGCCTTTGAGGCAGGACCTTCTAATTCAAGGTCCATTCGAACATCCAAACCTAGTTTCTATGCAACTGACTGCTTGGAGATTGAACGCTTGATTCTAGCTAAGCGTGGGTTTTCGGAATCAGTTATAGATACTGTGATCCAGGCTAGAAAGCCTGTCACCAGGAAAATTTACCATAAGATATGGCGGAAATATCTTTGCTGGTGCGAATCCAAGGGTTACTCATGGAGTAAGATTAGGATTCCAAGGATACTATCTTTTCTCCAAGAAAAATTGGAGAAAGGTCTGTCAGCTAGTTCTTTAAAGGGACAGATATCTGCTCTGTCTGTTTCGTTACACAAGCGTCTGGCAGCCATGCCAGATATTCAGGCGTTTGTACAGGCTTTAGTCAGAATCAAGCCTGTCTACAGACCTGTGGCTCCTCCATGGAGTCTAAATTTAGTTCTTTCAGTTCTTCAAGGGGTTCCGTTTGATCCTCTACATTCCATAGATATTAAGTTACTATCTTGGAAAGTTTTGTTTTTAGTAGCTATTTCTTCTGCTAGAAGAGTTTCTGAATTGTCTGCTTTGCAGTGTAATTCACCCTATCTGGTGTTTCATACAGATAAGGTCGTTTTACGTACCAAACCTGGTTTTCTTCCAAAAGTGGTTTCCAATAAGAATATTAACCAGGAAATAGTTTGTTCCTTCTCTGTGTCCTAATCCAGTTTCTAACAAGGAACGTCTGTTACACAATCTTGATGTGGCTGAAAAGCATCATCCGGTTGGCTTATGAGACTGCTGGAAGGCAGCCTCCTGAACGAATTACAGCTCACTCTACTAGAGCTGTGGCTTTCACATGGGCTTTCAAGAATGAGGCTTCTGTTGAAAAGATTTGTAAGGCAGTGACTTGGTCTTCACTGCATACGTTTGCCAAATTTTACAAATTCGATACTTTTGCTTCTTCGGAGGCTATTTTTGGGAGAAAGTTTTTGCAAGCAGTGGTGCCTTCCGTTTATTTTACCTGACTTGTTCCCTCCCTTCATCCGTGTCTTAAAGCTTTGGTATTGCTTCCCACAAGTAAGGATGAAGCCGTGGTCCGGATACACCAGGCTGGCATTTTGGTCAGGTTTAAATTTATTTTTTGTAAACTACAGTCACCACTGCACCCTATGGTTCTCCTTTTTCTCCTAACTGGGGGGGTGGAGCCTGAGGGGAGCTATATGGACAGCTCTGCTGTGTGCTCTCTTTGCCACTTCCTGTAGGGATTGAGAATATCCCACAAGTAAGGATGAAGCCATGGACCGGATACACCGTAGGAGAAAGAAATTTATCAGGTAAACATAAATTCTGTTTTTTCTTAAGCTGTATAAGGAAAGAATATGGCACTTTATTTCCCTCAAATGGGATGTTTGATACATTAATCCTAATGTCTTAAGGGGATTATGTAAGGCAGTATTTGCAGGCACTCTGTCAGTTTTTTATTTCGGAGATTCACAGAAAATGTCGACTATTTTTGACATACCCACGATGGGCGGGGCTTGTGTGGTGGTAGAATTATCTTTTGCACACATTTTCTATCAATTACTGTATATGAATGAGAGTAATCTTGTAACTTGCCGTTTTTAGTTAGAACGGATTAACGATCATTTAACATTATTTGCAACAGCTCTGTTTTGGTTCCGGTTTCCATACACATTATCTCCGGTTTTCCAGCAAGGTTGCCACCTCAGCAGAGCTAAAGCTGAGGTGTAGTAGCTATTTGAAGTGTTTTGAATCATTATTTTGCATTCCATTAAAAAATAAAGCAATTTTGTTTTTACAGTTCATAAAAAATAAAGCAGTTATGTTTTAAAATTTAAAGAAAGTTACTATTTTTCTGTATAAAATTGTAGTAAAATTTTATGTATTTTTATTTCTGTTAAGATGGATTAAGACTCTTATAGGTTACAGATATCCTTGTTTAAATGCTAATATAGTCTGCCAATCCTTTGTTTCTCATGTGTTGAGAGAACACTAAATTTTAGGTTTTGAGCCAATATTGTATAGGACTGATGCTGTCCAGGAGTTTTTTGACAATGTTCAAAATATGCCACAGTTTTTCGCCTCAGGTGCCCCAAATTTTTATTAATTCAGTGCCATACTTTTCCTCCCAAGCTCTGTCTGGAGTTTCTTTGCAAGACATTGTTACCTCATGTCTTCTGCAGTTTCTGATGCGTTGTCTGCTTTTCCCTTGCTACAGGGAAAGCGCAGGAGGAAATGTAAAGAATCAGTGTGTATGGTTTCTGTCACGACTGTATCTATTCCAAACGTTCCCTCTCATAGGTCTGAAGAGGAGGATATTTCGGTAGCACCTGAGGGTAAGATCGCAGATTCAGACAGTGCAATTCCTTCATCTGATGCTGACGTTGTATCCTTCAGATTTAAGACAGACAGCTCTGTTTACTACTTAAGGAGTTTTTAGCTACCCTGAACGACTGTCACTACTGTCGTCAATCCTAAGAAGTCTTTTAAACTAAACAAGTATTTTGGTATACCTTTTGGTATACCATGGTGGTGTTTTTTTCCTGTACCAGATAGAGCTACAGAGATTATTACTAGGGAATGGGAGAGACCGGGTATCACTTTTTCTCCATCCCCTATATCTAAGATGATGTTTAGGGTTTCTCCCTAATGCGTATAGCAAGATGTTTCTTAAAGTAGAAGTGGCAATTTCCACGCTAGCTAAGAGGTCCGCTATTCCCATAGGAGAGTTGTTCCTTGAAGGATCCTATGGACAAGAAATTAGAGGGGTTACTCAAGAAAATGTATGTACACCAGAGTTTACAATGGCAACCTGCGGTGTGTATTGCTATCATCCCTAGTGTGACAGCATACTGGTTCAATGCGCTGTCTGATTCTATTTGGACAGACGCTCCCCTCGAAGAGATCCAGGATAGGATCAAGGCCCTTAAGTTGGACAATTCCTTTATTACGGATGCTTCCCTTCAGTTTATAAAACTGCGAGCAGAGATTTCCGTTTTTACTGTACTGGCCCACAGAGCTTTATGGTTAAAATCTTGGTCTGCAGATGTGTCATCTAAGTTTAAGCTTTTGGCAATCCCTTACAAGAGAAGGTCCTTGTTTGGGCCTGGTTTGACGGAAATAATTTCTGACATTATGGGAAGAAAGTGTCATTTCCGCCCTCAGGATAAGAGGAATAATCAGAAGGGACGTCAGAGTAATTTTAGTTCCTTTCGAAACTTCAAGGGTAAGCCTTCCTCTCCTTCCAAGCAGGAACAGTCCAAACCTTCCTGGAGGCCCAACCAGTCTTGGAACAAGGGAAAACAATTTGAGAAGCCCGCTATTGACTCAAAAGCAACATGAAGGTTCTGCCCCCGATCCGGGACCGGATTTGTAGGGGGCAGACTTTCCTTCTTCACTCAGGCTTGGGTTTGGGATGCAGGATCCCTGGGCGGTGAACATCGTGTTCCAGGGATACAAACTAGAGTTCAAGACCTTTCCTCCCAGGGGCAAGTTTATGCTTTCAAGATTATCTGTAGTCCATATAAAGAGAGGAGTTCTTAAACTGTGTTTGGGATCTTTCCGACCTGGGAGTGATAGTTCCCGTCCCAATGCACAGGGTCCGGGGTTTTACTCCAATCTGTTCGTGGTTCCCGTAAAAGAGGGAACCTTCAGACCAATTTTAGATCTCAAAAGTCTAAACAAATTCCTCAGAGTACCGTCCTTCAAGATGGAAACTATTCGTTCCATTCTTCCCTTGATTCAAAAGGGTCAATTTATGACAGCAAGGGACCATCACAAGTTTCTGAGGTTTGCATTTCTAGACAAACACTTCCAGTTTGTAGCTCTTCCTTTCGGTCTTGCCACAGCTCCCAGAATTTTTTCAAAGGTTCTGGGATCCCTGTTGGCGGTGCTCCGATTGCAGGGCATTGCTGAGGCGCCTTATCTGGACGACATTCTGGTTCAGGCGCCATCCTGTCAACAAGCAAGATCCCACTCGGAAATGTGTTATCTTTCCTGCGATCTCACGGATGGAAGGGGAATTTGGGAAAGAGTTCCTTAGTTCTAACTACATAGGTAATTTTCTTGGGAACCATAATAGATTCCTTATCAATTAAGTTTTTTTCTGCCAGAAGTCAGGAAATCAAAGATTTTCAATTTCTGTCTAGCGCTTCAGTTCTCTCCTCTGCCATCAGTGGCAAGATGCATGGAGGTAATCGGTCTGATAGTTGCAGTCAGGGACATCATCCCGTTTGCCCATTTCCACCTCAGACCTCTGCAGTTATGCATGCTTAGGCAGTGGAACGGAGATTATGCAGATCTGTCTCCACAAATACTTCTGGAGCAGGAGACAAGGGATTCTCTTTGGTGGTTGTCTCAGGAACCTCTCCCAGGGAACCTGCTTTCGCAGACCCACCTGGGTGATTGTGACGACGGATGCCAGCCTACTGGGATGGGGAGCACTCTAGGGCTCAGGGGACATGGACTCAGTCGGAGTCTGTTTTACCCATAAACATTCTGGAGCTGAGAGCAATCTTCAATGCTCGCCTGGCCTAAGTTATCATCGGCCAGGTTTATCAGGTTCCAGTCAGACAACATAACTTCGGTGGCTTACATAAACCATCAAGATGGAACTCTGAGTTCCTTGGCCATGTCAGAGGTAGCCAAGATAATTCAGTGGGTGCAGTCCCACAAATACTGCCTGTCTGCGATCCACATCACAGGAGTGGAACTGGAAGGCGGATTTTCTGAGTGGTCAGACCATTCACCCGGCGGAGTGGGAACTCCATCCTGAAGTGTTCTCCAGCTTGATTCTCAAATGGGGACAGCCTGAGTTGGATCTCATGGCATCTCGACAGAATGCCAAGCTTCCGAGGTACGGGTCAAGGGATTCTCAGGCGGTACTGATAGACGCTCTGGCGGTACCTTGTATTTCAGCCTCGCATGCCAATTTCACCCGTTCGCTTTCCTCCCACGAGTCATTGCTCGAGTCAAACAGGAAAGGGTGTCGGTGATTCTCATAGCACCGCCGTGGCCTTGCAGGATCTGGTATTCAGTTCTGGTGGAGATCTCATCTCTTCCACCTTGGAGGCTTCCGTTGAGAATGAACCTTCTACTTCAAGGGCCCTTCCTTCATCCAAATTTAGTTTCTGTGAAGCCGACTGCTTGGAGATTGAACACTTAATCTTATCTAAGCGTGGATTTTCAGAGTTGGTCATTAAGACCATGTTTCAGGCTCGTAAGCCTATGACTAGAAATATTTACTATAAGATATGACGTAAATATCTACATTGGTGGGAATCCAAAGGCTACTCTTAGAGAAGTTAGGATTCCTAGAATTTTGTTTCTTCTACAAGAGGGTTTTGAGAAGGATTTATCGGCAGGTTCCCTAAAGGGTCTAATTTCTGCCTTATCTATTTTGTTACATAAACGTCTGGCAGATGTACCAGGCGTGCAATCGTTCTGTTAGGCTGTTGTCAGAATCAGGCCTGTGTTTAATCCCGTTACTCCTCCTTGGAGTCTTAATCTAGTTCTTAAAGTTCTTCAACAGGCTCCGTTTGAGCCTAAGCATTCCTTAGATATTAGATTATCTTGGAAGGTTTTGTTTCTTCTGCTCGTAGAGTTTCAGAGCTCTCGGCATTACAGTATGAGTCTCCTTACCTTTATTTTTCTTTCGAATAAGGTAGTTTTGCGTACTAAGTTAGGATTTCTCCCTAATGTGGTTTCAGATCAGAACATTAATCAGGAGATTGTTGTTCCGTCCTTGTGTCCTAACTCTTCTTCTCAGAAGGAACGTCTGCTGCAGAATCTGGACGTGGTGCGTGCATTGAAAGTCTATTTGCAGGTGACTAAGGATTTTCGTCAGTCTTCTGCTCTGTTTGTGATTTTCTCTGGAAAACGTAAAGGACAGAAAGCTACGGCTACTTCTCTTTCTTTGTGGCTAAAGAGTATCATTCGCTTGGCCTATGATTCTGCTGGAAATCAGCCTCCTGAGAGAGTTACAGCTCATTCT
Source organism: Bombina bombina (assembly GCF_027579735.1). NCBI lineage: Eukaryota > Metazoa > Chordata > Amphibia > Anura > Bombinatoridae > Bombina > Bombina bombina. Next base: position 258,634,630 of record NC_069502.1, read on the forward strand.
ACGAGGGCTGTTTCCTTTACCTGGGCATTCAAAATGAAGCTTCTGTGGAACAGATTTGCAAGGCTGCAACTTGGTCCTCTCTTCACACTTTTTTTTCTAAATTCTATAAATTTGATACTTTTGCCTCGGCTGAGGCTTCCTTTTGGAGAAAGGGTTCTTCAAGCAGTGGTGCATTCCGTTTAGGTTTTCTGCCTGGTCCCTCCCTATCATCTGTGTCCTCTAGCTTGGGTATTGATTCCCAATAGTAATTGGATGATCCGTGGACTCATCAAGAAAACAAAATTTATGCTTACCTGATACATTTCTTTCTTGACAAAATGAGTCCACGGCCTGCCCTGTTGTTTCTTAAGGACAGGGGTTTTTGTTATAAACTTCAGACACCTCTGCACCTTGTTGCTTCCTTTCGCTCCTTCGGTCGAAGGACTAGAGTTGGATGGAAGGGAGGTGATATTTAACAGCTTTGCTGTGGTGCTCTTTGCGCCTCCTGCTGGGCAGGAGTGATATTCCCAATAGTAATTAGATGATGCGTGGACTCATGTCAAGAAAGAAATAAATTTATTTGGTAAGCATACTTTTTTGTTTTTATGCTTACCTGATAAATTTGTTTGTTTCATGGTGTCCATGAGACCCCTCATGTTTTTTTGGGGTTAGTTAGTTTTTTCTTCAGCACATCTTTTTTTGTTTTCCCTGCTCCTTTTTATGGCTTTTCCTTTTTCTTACCTCACTTTGCTTGTATATACATTAGACTGAGGTATGCGTGTGGTGGAATGGGATTTATAGATCTCCTGGGGTTTGGGAATCTCTGCCTCCTCCTAGTGGTAGAGAAGAGTAATTCCCAAGCGTAATGGATCGTGGACTCACCATCATGAAAGAATTACATTTATCAGGTAAGCATAAATTGTTTTTATATTTTTTACCTTTTTTATACAAATTCATTTTTTTTATTTTATCCAAATAAGTCAATACTTGAAATTTCTCAAACATATACAATTCATATAGTAAGAGAAGGCAGTCAATCCAGTGGCTCATAATAATAGTAATAAAACAACTTTCAAGTTTACTTCGGTTATCTAATTTTTGTTAATTTGGTATCCTTTATTGAAAAGCATATATGGATAGGTTCAGAAAAGCAACAAAGCACTACTAGGAGATAGCTGCTGTTTAATGACTGCACATATATGCGCATTGTCATTTGCTAACTCCCAGTAGTGCATTGCTGCTTCTTCAACTAAGAATACCAAGGGAATGAAGCAAATTTTATAATATAAGTAAATTGTACGTTGTTTAGAATTGTATACACTATCTGAATCATGAAAGAAAAATTTGGGGTTTCATGTCCCTTTTAAGTGTCTGCAAAATTCAGTATGAATAGTCGCAGTATGATCTATAACACTGTTTTTGTTTTAAAAATGAGTCTCACTTGTAACAATGCATTGCTATGTGTGTTTCCAAACAGGATTAACGGGATTTGTTGTAAACTGAACTGTTTTAATAACATGGAGTTAGTGTTCTCCCCAGAGCCTTTTAGTGGGTGCACAACTCGGTTAATTTTACTGACCACCCGGCTAAAATTTAAAACATTAATCAATATTATATGTTTTCAATGTTTGTTGCTCAAATTTTCATTGAATTTTATGTTAAATTATGCAATTAATTTGTGCATTGCAGTTTACTTTTTAACATTTTTAAATGTTACAATATTAGGGTACTACACTGCCCCCACCTGGCTACTTCACAATGCCACTTGGCTGCAAAACCTTCTGTGGAGAACAAGTTAAGATGAGAGCCAGTGATTAAGTAACGGTAAACATAATAAAAAATATAGAATGTGGTGCATAAAACATAAGAAGCAAGAGATCTTTTTTGATGAGAATGTAACAAGTAGCTGGCGGGGTCTTCTATTACCTGATTCCATTTAAATGGTTTCTTGTAAGTTATGTAAAAATAATTGCGTGCTCATTACCTTCCTTTTGATTCTATCTTCATGATCTGTTTACTGTATTTTTCAGTGCTGTCAGCAACCCCTTTTTCATGTTTGGAAGCAAAGAAATACCACTTCTTAATATCAAATTAACGTTTTGCCAAATTGGTTATGTATAAGGATATTTCCTTCAAGTGTCATTCTCAAATGTCATTATGTAAATTGTAAATGACTGATAGGCTAACATTTCAAGGTTCTCCTTTACGCAATGAACTCTTTTTGATTGCACCAAGGAACAATTTAAATTTCTTCCTTTTTCTTATTTTGAAATGTTCTACTAAAGCTAGCTAAATAATATTGTGTTTACTGTTCATCTTTTGATGACATTTGTGCTTAAGGGTCTTTCCATCACTTTATTTGGGATGTCAAACATTTAAGACTTCATCTTATCTTAACCACAGTGGAAACCTCACTACCTAGTATTGATTTATCTGTACTATGATTCTTTTTAAATTACTTTTGAATAAATAAAATTTATATTTTTGAAACTGGATTTCCTTGGCTACTTTATAATTGGTTGTGTTTACTCTTATTTATTGTAGTTTTAGTAAGGACCTTAATAGTATGATATTGCAAACAATTCCAAGTTCCAACTGCTTGCACATAACTGCTTGCTCTTAAAGGAACCTATTACTCACATTTTCTATCTACATATGAATAAACAGCTGTTCTGTAAAAAGTTTTAGTGAAAGCTTTTTACATTTAAGGTGAAACAGGGAAGTGTCTAATGTGTGTATCTGGGTCCTGGGACTGTATTGCTTATTGGCTTCCACATAAAATGTGATTTATTCCTCACATCAACATCAAAGTGCTACAATACACTTTAAAACATTCTGTTTTAGATGCACAGAAAAAGTAATTTTTTAAATATTTTTATTTATATATATATATATATATATATATATATATATATATATATATATATATATACAAATTTTAAACTTTAATTTTATATGAAATTAAAATTCTTTAACATACAACAGACATGCGTTTGAGCTGGTAACATTCAGCCTTGCTTTATTTTTCACATCTGCTCAGTACTGCACTAAATGTAATCATACCGATTACTGGCTTTTAAATTAAAAATTAGGCCAAATTTTAGATGATTATTGTTACTATTAGTAGTTGGTTGTTGTCGTATGTTAAGTGATTTATAGAATCACTTTTCTGTTCCATCTACTTCTATTGTCCTATAGT
>NC_069502.1:258943816-258968816 GCF_027579735.1 Bombina bombina
TATATCTGCTTGGAGATTGAACGCTTGATCTTATCGAAGCGAGGGTTCTCAGATTCTGTTATCGATACTCTTGTTCAGGCCAGAAAGCCTGTAACTAGAAAGATTTACCACAAAATTTGGAAAAAATATATCTGTTGGTGTGAATCTAAAGGATTCCCTTGGGACAAGGTTAAGATTCCTAAGATTCTATCCTTCCTTCAAGAAGGATTGGAAAAAGGATTATCTGCAAGTTCCCTGAAGGGACAGATTTCTGCCTTGTCTGTGTTACTTCACAAAAAGCTGGCAGCTGTGCCAGATGTTCAAGCCTTTGTTCAGGCTCTGGTTAGAATCAAGCCTGTTTACAAACCTTTGACTCCTCCTTGGAGTCTCAACTTAGTTCTTTCAGTTCTTCAGGGGGTTCCGTTTGAACCCTTACATTCCGTTGATATTAAGTTATTATCTTGGAAAGTTTTGTTTTTGGTTGCAATTTCTTCTGCTAGAAGAGTTTCAGAATTATCTGCTCTGCAGTGTTCTCCTCCTTATCTGGTGTTCCATGCAGATAAGGTGGTTTTACGTACTAAACCTGGTTTTCTTCCAAAAGTTGTTTCTAACAAAAACATTAACCAGGAGATTATCGTACCTTCTCTGTGTCCGAAACCAGCTTCGAAGAAGGAACGTTTGTTGCACAATTTGGATGTTGTTCGCGCTCTAAAATTCTATTTAGATGCTACAAAGGATTTTAGACAAACATCTTCCTTGTTTGTTGTTTATTCCGGTAAAAGGAGAGGTCAAAAAGCAACTTCTACCTCTCTCTCTTTTTGGATTAAAAGCATCATCAGATTGGCTTACGAGACTGCCGGACGGCAGCCTCCCGAAAGAATCACAGCTCATTCCACTAGGGCTGTGGCTTCCACATGGGCCTTCAAGAACGAGGCTTCTGTTGATCAGATATGTAGGGCAGCGACTTGGTCTTCACTGCACACTTTTACCAAATTTTACAAGTTTGATACTTTTGCTTCTTCTGAGGCTATTTTTGGGAGAAAGGTTTTGCAAACCGTGGTGCCTTCCATTTAGGTGACCTGATTTGCTCCCTCCCTTCATCCGTGTCCTAAAGCTTTGGTATTGGTTCCCACAAGTAAGGATGACGCCGTGGACCGGACACACCTATGTTGGAGAAAACAGAATTTATGTTTACCTGATAAATTACTTTCTCCAACGGTGTGTCCGGTCCACGGCCCGCCCTGGTTTTTTAATCAGGTCTGATAATTTATTTTCTTTAACTACAGTCACCACGGTTTCATATGGTTTCTCCTATGCAAATATTCCTCCTTAACGTCGGTCGAATGACTGGGGTAGGCGGAGCCTAGGAGGGATCATGTGACCAGCTTTGCTGGGCTCTTTGCCATTTCCTGTTGGGGAAGAGAATATCCCACAAGTAAGGATGACGCCGTGGACCGGACACACCGTTGGAGAAAGTAATTTATCAGGTAAACATAAATTCTGTTTTTTTGACACGATTAGTCCACGGCCCTCACTGCTTTTTAGACAGGTTGTTGGTATATTATAAACTTCAAACATCTCTGCACCTTGTTGCTTCCTTTCTCTCCTTTGCTTCGGTCGAATAACTGGGGTTGGAGGGAAGGGAGGTGATATTTAACAGCTTTGCTGTGGTGCTCTTTGCCGCCTCCTGCTAGGCAGGAGTGATATTCCCAATAGTAATTAGATGATCCGAGGACTCATCGTGTCAAGAAATAAATTTATCAGGTAACCATAAATTTTGTTTGTTTTTTTTCTTTTCAATTATGAGAAAAACAAATTTTTTTTGGATGTGGATTTAATTTTTTCAGCAGAAAATGGCTGTTCTTATTTTTATCCCTCCCTCTCTAGTGACTTTTCTGTGGAGTACCACATCTTGGGTATTAATATTCCATACGTCAATAGCTCATGGATTCTTGCCAATTACATGAAAGAAAACATAATTTATTTAAGAACTTACCTGAAAAATTAATTTCTTTCATATTGCCAAGAGTCCATGAGACCCACCCTGTTTATGGTGGTTATGATTTTTTGTATAAAGCACAATTATATTTCCAGTTCCTTTTTTGATGCTTTCTACTCCTTTTTCTATCACCCCACTACTTGGCTATTCGTTACACTGAATTGTGGGTGTGGTGTATTTATAGGCATTTTGAGGTTTGGGAAACTTTACCCCTCCTGGTAGGATTGTATATCCCATACATCACTAGCTCATGGACTCTTGCCAATATGAAAGAAATTAATTTATCAGGCAAGTTCTTACATAAATTATGTTTTTTTTTATATTTACCTATCAAAACTATATATATTTCTTTCATGTAATTAGCAAGAGTCCATGAGCTAGTGACGTATGGGATATACATTCCTACCAGGAGGGGCAAAGTTTCCCAAACCTCAAAATGCCTATAAATACACCCTTCACCACACCCACTAATCAGTTTTACAAACTTTGCCTCCTGTGGAGGTGGTGAAGTAAGTTTGTGCTAGATTCTACGTTGATATGCGCTCTGCAACAGGTTGGAGCTCGGTTTTCCTCTCAGCGTGCAGTGAATGTCAGAGGGATGTGAGGAGAGTATTGCCTATTTGAATTCAATGATCTCCTTCTACGGGGTCTATTTCATAGGTTCTCTGTTATCGGTCGTAGAGATTCATCTCTTACCTCCCTTTTCAGATCGACGATATACTCTTATATATACCATTACCTCTACTGATTCTCGTTTCAGTACTGGTTTGGCTTTCTACTACATGTAGATGAGTGTCCTGGGGTAAGTAAGTCTTATTTTCTGTGACACTCTAAGCTATGGTTGGGCACTTTTTTTTATAAAGTTCTAAATATATGTGTTTAAACATTTATTTGCCTTGATTCAGGATGTTCAACGTTCCTTATTTCAGACAGTCAGTTTCATATTTGGGATAATGCATATGAATAAATCATTTTTCTTACCTTAAAATTTGACTTTTTTTCCTGTGGGCTGTTAGGCTCGCGGGGGCTGAAAATGCTTCATTTTATTGCGTCATTCTTGGCGCGGACTTTCTTGGCGCCAAAATTTTCTTGTCATTTCCGGCGTCATACGTGTCGCGGGAAGTTGCGTTATTTTTTTGGCGCTAAAAAATGCAAGCGTCATTGTTGTCTCCACAATATTTAAGTCTCATTATTTATTGCTTCTGGTTGCTAGAAGCTTGTTCATTGTCATTTTTTTCCCATTCCTGAAACTGTCATTTAAGGAATTTGATCATTTTTGCTTTATATGTTGTTTTTTCTATTAAATATTGCAAGATGTCTCAGATTGACCCTGAATCAGAAGCCACTTCTGGATAAACGCTTAACTGAGTTTAAGTTCTACCAAAGCTAAGTTCATTTATTTTAAATGTTATAAATGTTTATCTTTAGCTATGGTTTGTAATAAGTTATTATGATATTCTTTTACATGCAGAATCCATTAGTATTTATGCTTTATATATTTCCATTCTTACATCTTATGTGCAAGAAATATTTAGAAGATTTATAAGAAATATTTTTCTGATTCTATTTTAAAGGCTTTGTCTGACTTCATGCCTTCTAATAAAATTTTTAGGTCTTTTTCACTTCTTTTTTAATTCTTGAAGTTTCAAATGACCAACAACATACTGATTTATCCTTCTCTGATGATGTTTTTTCTCTTTCAGAAATTTTCTTCATCAGATATTGACACTAACAAATCTACTTTTTTATTATTTTTCTATTATTAAAGTACATTTGTTCTTTGTTGAAAAGGTGTTGATTATTTTGGATATTAAGGTAACTAGTTCTTTAAGACTAGCTGACACTATTTCTGCCTATTTATTTCTTCTGTGTTTTCAGAAGTTTTCTTTCCAATTCCCCATTCTAGGGAATGGAATAGGCTGAGAATTTTCTTTTATTCCTTCTTCGAAGGTTTTAAACTATATTCTTTGCCAGCAGTTAAATTCAATTTGGAGGGTTCTCCAATTTATTGGGGCTATCTCTACTTCTACTAATTATGCTATTGTTTCTATAGCAAAATAGTATTTATTTTACTTTAGATAGTTGTATCTTATTTATGGAAAATTATTTAGTTTCAGGTACTTTTCTTGGTCCTATGATTTATTTGGATATTGCAATTGCTTCATTTTTTCTGTTTACTTTAAGATCAAGTATCAGATTATGATTTATTTTAGCATTGTTAAGGGACAACATTTACTAGACTAGGTGCTGTTGCATTTGTCTTGTTGTTTTGCATTTATTGATTATGCAAGTCCACTGTATTGACTGGTCCTTTAAACTGGACTATCATGCTAATAATTTCATTTGTGTCTTCATTTTATTGAATATTTTCGCAAATGAGGGTTAATCTATGTCTTTAGCTATTTTAGCTAGAAGAATTTTGTGATTTAAAAAAAAAATCAAAATAAAAATCCATATTTCTTTTGTTCTAAAATAATCAATTATTTGTTTTATAATTGGATTCAATTCTTAACTGTTACTCTGGGCTTCAAGATTGAGTTCTAAGACTAAAACTTTAAGCTTATACTAGTTTGGTTGTTCTTATTAAGGAACAAATTCCTGAGTTCTTTCCCAAGTAACATGTTTATAATTGGGGTTAGAAATCAGCTCCCTAATATTGCGATGTACGTGCCGTATTCCAGCTTGGCTGGTAAGGGGCAGGTTAAGACTTCTTTGAAATTTATTTGGTTCTATTTTGTCCAAATTTCTTTGATTTTATTCCAGTAAGGCTAACACTTTCTTTAAGTATGTTTCTGTCCTATATATTTTGGGTACTGTTGAAGCATGGCTGGGCACCCATGGGGTTCAAGCGCTGCTCAGACCTGGAATCTTCTGGGGTATTTCTTCCAGTTCCTTTTTTAGGAACCGGGTTTGGAGTTTTATTCAAACTATTTTGCCTTTTTATGGTCATTGATAGCATTATTTGTTTTCATTAGATACAATAAATGCATATTTTCATTTTTCTGTTTTCATTCAGATTATTTTCTGAGGATGAGGAATCTCATATGATTCACTTGCTCTTCAGGACATAGTTAGAGGATCTTTTTTTCGAAAGCTCTTGATTCCTCACACAAGGGTCACCTTTTTTAGGTTTCCAGATAGTTTGTGTCACTGTCTTTGTCTCTATCAGACAAGGGATAATTCTATTGGGTTCCGTCTGTCGGTACCTTTAGTCTCTATTATTTCCTTCAGTTGCTATATATGCACAGAAGTTTTAGGTCTTATGGCCACAGCATTGGATTCAATTCCCTTTGCTCATTTTCACTAGAAAGAACCTTTCCAGTCTTTTATGAGTGTTGTTTCTTCTAGAACATGGTTGGAGGATCAATTTACCAAAAAGTTCGTTGATTCCTCAGACAAGGGTAACCTTTTTAGGTTTCCTGATAGATTCAGTGTCCTTGACTCTGTCTCTGACAGACAAGAGACGTCTGAAATTGGTTTCAGCTTGTCGAAACCTTCAGTCTCAATCTTTCCCTTCGGTAGCCTTATGCATGGAAAATCTAGGTCTTATGACTGCTGCATTGGACGCGGTCCCCTTTGCTTGTTTTCACATGCGACCTCTTCAGCTCTGTATGCTGAACCAGTGGTGCAGGGATTATACAAAGATATCTCAATTAATATCTTTAAAACCGATTGTACGACACTCTCTGACATGGTGGACAGACCACCATCGTTTAGTTCAGGGGGCTTCTTTTTGTTCTTCCAACCTGGACAAGTCTGACAGGTTGGGGAGCTGTTTGGGGGTCTCTGACAGCACAAGGGGTTTGGGAATCTCAGGAGGTGAGATTACCAATCAATATTTTGGAACTCCGTGCAATTTTCAGAGCTCTTCAGTCATGGCCTCTTCTAAAGAGAGAGTCGTTAATTTGTTTTCAGACGGACAATGTCACAACTGTGGCATATGTCAATCATCAAGGAGGGACTCACAGTCCTCTGGCTATGAAAGAAGTATCTCGAATTCTGGTATGGGCGGAATCCAGCTCCTGTCTAATTTCTGCGGTTCATATCCCAGGTATAGACAATTGGGAAGCGGATTATCTCAGTCGCCAAACGTTACATCCGCGCGAATGGTCTCTTCACCCAGAGGTATTTCTTCAGATTGTTCAAATGTGGGGACTTCCAGAAATAGATCTGATGGCTTCTCATCTAAACAAGAAGCTTCCCAGGTATCTGTCCAGATCCAGGGATCCTCAGGCGGAGGCAGTGGATGCATTGTCACTTCCTTGGAAGTATCATCCTGCCTATATCTTTCCGCCTCTAGTTCTTCTTCCAAGAGTAATTTCCAAGATTCTAAAGGAGTGCTCGTTTGTTCTGCTGATGGCTCCAGCATGGCCTCACAGGTTTTGGTATGCGGATCTTGTCCGGATGGCCACTTGCCAACCGTGGACTCTTCCGTTAAGACCAGACCTTCTATCACAAGGTCCTTTTTTCCATCAGGATCTCAAATCCTTAAATTTGAAGGTATGGAGATTGAACGCTTGATTCTCAGTCATAGAGGTTTCTCTGACTCTCTGATTAATACTATGTCACAGGCTCGTAAATCTGTATCTAGGAAGATATATTATCGAGTCTGGAAGATTTACATTTCTTGGTGTTTTTCTCATCATTTTTCTTGGCATTCTTTTAGAATTCCTAGAATTTTACAGTTTCTTCAGGATGGTTTGGATAAAGGTTTATCTGCAAGTTCCTTGAAAGGACAAATCTCTGCTCTTTCTGTTCTTTTCCTGATATTCATTGTTTTGTACAAGCTTTGGTTCGTATAAAACCTGTTAAGTCAATTTGGAAAGTTTTGTTTCTTTTGGCCATCTCTTCTGCTAGAAGAGTTTCTGATTTATCTGCTCTTTTTTGTGAGTCTCCTTTTCTGATTTTTCATCAGGATAAGGCGGTGTTGCGAACTTCTTTTAATTTTTACCTAAGGTTGTGAATTCTAACAACATTAGTAGAGAAATTGTGGTTCCTTCATTGTGTCCTAATCCTAAGAATTGTAAGGAAAGATCGTTGCATTCTTTGGATGTAGTTAGAGCTTTGAAATATTATGTTGAAGCTACTAAAAATTTCCGAAAGACTTCTAGTCTATTTGTTATCTTTTCCGGTTCTAGGAAAGGTCAGAAGGCCTCTGCCATTTCTTTGGCGTCTTGGTTAAAGTCTTTGATTCATCATGCTTATGTCGAGTCGGGTAAAACTCCGCCTCAAAGGATTACAGCTCATTCTACTAGGTCAGTTTCTACTTCCTGGGCGTTTAGGAATGAAGTTTCGGTTGATCAGATTTGCAAAGCAGCAACTTGGTCTTCTTTGCATACTTTTACTAAATTCTACCATTTTGATGTGTTTTCTTCTTCTGAAGCAGTTTTTGGTAGAAAAGTACTTCAGGCAGCTGTTTCAGTTTGATTCTTCTGCTTATAATTTCAGTTTTTTTCATTATAAGATTTAAACTTTATTTTGGGTGTGGATTATTTTCAGCGGAATTGGCTGTCTTTATTTTATCCCTCCCTCTCTAGTGACTCTTGCGTGGAAGATCCACATCTTGGGTATTCATTATCCCATAAGTCACTAGCTCATGGACTCTTGCTAATTACATGAAAGAAAACATAATTTATGTAAGAACTTACCTGATAAATTCATTTCTTTCATATTAGCAAGAGTCCATGAGGCCCACCCTTTTTTGTGGTGGTTATGATTTTTTTTGTATAAAGCACAATTATTCCAATTCCTTATTTTTTATGCTTTCGCACTTTTGTCTTATCACCCCACTTCTTGGCTATGCGTTAAACTGATTTGTGGGTGTGGTGAGGGGTGTATTTATAGGCATTTTGAGGTTTGGGAAACTTTGCCCCTCCGGGTAGGAATGTATATCTCATACGTCACTAGCTCATGGACTCTTGCTAATATGAAAGAAATGAATTTATCAGGTAAGTTCTTACATAAATTATGTTTTTTTTATTAGACAACATAAAAGTATTGATCTAGGCCCATTTTGGTATATTTCAAGCCACCATTTCAGCACCAAATGCGATCAAATAAAAAAAAAATTAACTTTTTCAGAAACTTTAGGTTTCTCAATTATTTACAAACAGTTTGTGTAATCATGGCACATATGGTTGTAAATGCTTCTCTGGGATCCCCTTTGTTCAGAATAAGACATATATGGCTTTAGCATTGCTTTTTGGTCAATTTTTAAATCAATTAAAAACCATTCCTCTCTTAAAATTCATTCCTTAGGTTGATAGAACTGTATATTTTTTGGGTCTTATATTAAGCATGGGTTATCTACATTTAATGCATCATTCTCAAGCATGATAGGAAAAGTGCTGTACAACTAATTTCTAACCCCTTTTGTATGTTCTTACCTCCCAGAATATACTCTGCAAAGTCCTTAAAATAATAATAGTTTGGTGTGTTGTTTTATATAACATACATCATGTTACTACGGACTTAATAAACAATTCCAGAAATCTTTCCAAACACTACTGTGTTCATATGCCTTGAAAAAAAAAAGCTGCAAACAGTTGCTAAATCGCATTAAATTTATTAGTACTGAATATTATCCCTAATTGGTAAAAACAGTATTCGAAATTACACAATATATACGGCATATAAAGAAAAAACTAATAAGACACTGGTGTAAAATTAATATCTATTTAGATATCAATGCATACTAATAAGAGAAATATACAATGTATATCTATGAAAAAACATGACGGCATGAAGTATCATATTCGATGCACTGTTTCTAACTAAGTTTATGTCTCCTTAATTTGTTAATCTATATGGATTGAGGAAGAAACAAGTTCTCTACGATATATTCTATTTCACCAATGTCCTTACTTAATGACTTTTGTTTTTATCAAGTAGTCAATTTTGTAGAGTATGGCATTATATGCGGTATGAAAAATACGGCTTAGTTCTGGAAATCACATGTAAATGTTAATCTCTGTGATAATGTCCGTTAAAGGTAGCAACTTTCTTCAGGCAGTTGTCTCATTGATGGTTATGCCTTTTTTTTTTTTTTTTTTTTTTTTTTTATGCTTACCTGGTAAATTCAATTCTTTCTTGGTGGTCCACGAGACCTCACCTGTTTTTGTTTTTTGGCGTTAGATTTTTTTTCCAGCACATCTTCTTTTTTTTTTTTTTTTTTCTCTGCTCCTTTCTCTTGTTAAGTGTGTTCAGTCCACGGGTCATCCATTACTTATGGGATATATTCTCCTTCCCAACAGGAAGTTGCAAGAGGATCACCCAAGCAGAGCTGCTATATAGCTCCTCCCCTCACATGTCATATCCAGTCATTCTCTTGCAACCCTCAACAAAGAAGGAGGTCGCGAGAGGAGCTAGAGTTTTTACTTAACTATTCTTCAATCAAAAATTTATTTTAAATGGCACCGGAGTGTGCTGTTTTTCTATCTCAGGCAGTATTTGGAAGAAGAAACTGCCTGCGTTTTTTTTCTATGATCTTAGCAGACGTAACTAAGATCCACTGGCTGTTCTCGACATTCTGAGGAGTGGGGTAACTTCAGAAACTGGGAATAGCATGCGGGGTCCTCCGCAAATGAGGTATGTGCAGTACTTTATTTTCTGGGAATGGAATTGACTAAGAAAATACTGCTGTTACCGTATGATGTAAGTACAGCCTTAAATGCAGTAGTGGCAACTGGTATCAGGCTGATAAATGTATGCTCAGTCGAGTCATTTTCTAGGGACTAGAATTTGACTGAGAAAATACTGTTAAAACTGAAATAATACTTAAGCCTTATCTGCAGTGGTAGCGACTGGTAGCAGGCTTAGTGATAACTTTGCATGACATTGGAAAATGTTGTTTTTTAATAAAACGTTTACTGGCATGTTATTCGTTTTTGTGAGGTACTTTGGTGATAAATCTCTTTGGGCATGATTTTTTTCCACATGGCTAACATATATTTTCTGCATGGAAACCGTTATATCAGGGCTCCCACTGTTGTGATAGGAGTGGGAGGGACCTTGTTTTAGCGCCTTGTTGCGCAGTTAAAATTCTAGCACAGTCTTCCTGCTTCTTCCTCCTTGATCCAGGACGTCTCTAGAGAGCTCAGGGGTCTGCAAAATTCATTTTTGATTGAGGTAATCAGTCACAGCAGATCTGTGATAGTGTGCTTGACTGTGATTAAAAGCGTTAAATCTTAATTGATATCAGTTTTATCCGTTTTGGGTATTGAGGGGTTAATCATCCTTTTGCTAATGGGTGCAATCCTCTGCTAATAGACTTCTTGTTAAGAATTGTTTAATTATATCTGTATTTTTGAAGCGCTGCAGCGTTTTTTTATATTGCTTGTAAACTTATTGAAAGTGATTTCCAAGCTTGCTAGTTTCATTGCTAAGTCTGTTTAAACATGTCTGATTCAGAGGAAACTGTTTGTTCATCATGTTCAAAAGCCAATGTGGAGCCCAATAGAACGTTGTGTACCAATTGTATTGATATTGCTTTGAATAAAAGTCAATCTGTACCGATAGAGAAACTATCACCAGACAACGAGGGGGAAGTTATGCCGCCTAACTCTCCTCACGTGTCAGTACCTGCGTCTCCCGCTCGGGAGATGCGTAGGATTGAGACGCCAAGTACATCTAGGCCCTTACAAATCACTTTACATGATATGGCTAATGTTATGAAAGAAGTATTATATAATATGCCCGAATTAAGGGGCAAGCGCAATAGCTCTGGGTTAAGGACAGAGCGTGTTGATGACACGAGAGCCATGTCTGATACTGCGTCACAATTTGCAGAACATGAGGACGGTGAGCTTCATTCTGTCGGTGACGGTTCTGATCCGGGGAGACCGGATTCAGAAATTTCAAATTTTAAATTTAAGCTTGAGAACCTCCGTGTGTTACTAGGGGAGGTATTAGCGGCTCTGAATGATTGCGACACGGTGGCAATTCCAGAGAAATTGTGTAGGTTGGATAGATACTATGCGGTACCGGTGTGTACTGACGTCTTTCCTATACCAAAAAGACTTACAGAAATTATTAGTAAGGAGTGGGATAGACCCGGTGTGCCTTTTTCCCCTCCCCCGATATTTAGAAAAATGTTTCCTATAGACGCCACCACACGAGACTTATGGCAGACGGTCCCTAAGGTGGAGGGAGCAGTTTCTACTTTTGCCAAGCGTACCACTATCCCGGTGGAGGATAGCTGTGCTTTCTCAGATCCAATGGATAAAAAATTAGAGGGTTATCTTAAGAAAATGTTTGTTCAACAGGGTTTTATATTGCAGCCTCTTGCATGCATTGCTTCTGTCACGGCTGCAGCGGCATTCTGGTTTGAGTCTCTGGAAGAGGCGATTCGTACTGAGCCATTGGATGAGGCTTTGAGCAAAGTTAGAACCCTTAAGCAAGCTAATGCGTTTGTTTCAGATGCCGTAGTACATCTAACCAAACTTACGGCTAAAAATTCCAAATTCGCCATACTGGCGCGCAGAGCGCTCTGGCTTAAATCCTGGTCGGCGGATGTAACTTCCAAGTCTAAGCTACTTAACATTCCTTTCAAAGGGCAGACCTTATTCGGGCCCGGCTTGAAGGAAATTATTGCTGACATTACGGGAGGTAAGGGCCACGCCCTTCCTCAGGACAGGGCCAAACCAAAGGCCAAACAGTCTAATTTTCGTGCCTTTCGTAACTTCAAGGCAGGAGCAGCATCAACTTCCTCTGCTCCAAAACAGGAAGGAACTACTGCTCGTTACAGACAGGGTTGGAAAGGCAACCAGTCATGGAACAAGGGCAAGCAGGCCAGAAAGCCTACTCCCACCCCTAAGACAGCATGAAGACAGGGCCCCCTATCCGGAGACGGATTTAGTGGGGGGCAGACTTTCTCTCTTCGCCCAGGCTTGGGCAAGAGATGTACAGGATCCCTGGACGTTGAAGATTATATCTCAGGGATACCTTCTGGATTTCAAAACCTCTCCTCCACAAGGGAGGTTTCATCTTTAGAGGTTATCAACAAACCTAGTAAAGAGAGAGGCATTTCTACAATGTGTACAAGACCTCTTAATCATGGGAGTGATCCACTCAGTTCCGCGTTCGGAACAGGGACAAGGATTTTACTCAAATCTATTTGTGGTTCCCAAAAAAGAGGGAACCTTCAGACCAATCTTGGACTTAAAGATCTTAAACAAATTCCTAAGGGTACCATCGTTCAAGATGGAAACCATTCGAACCATCCTACCCATGATCCAAGTGGGTCAATATATGACCACAGTGGACTTAAAGGATGCTTACCTTCATATACCGATTCACAAAGATCATTATCGGTACCTAAGGTTTGCCTTTCTAGACAGGCATTACCAGTTTGTGGCTCTTCCCTTCGGGTTAGCCACGGCCCCGAGAATTTTTACGAAGGTTCTGGGCTCACTTCTGGCAGTACTAAGACCACGAGGCATAGCGGTGGCTCCGTACCTAGACGACATTCTGATACAAGCATCAAGTTTTCAGAATGCAAAGTCTCATACAGAGATAGTTCTAGCATTTCTGAGGTCGCATGGGTGGAAAGTGAACGTGGAAAAGAGTTCTCTGTTACCACTCACAAGGGTCCCTTTTCTAGGGACTCTTATAGATTCTGTAGAGATGAAGATTTACCTGACGGAGTCCAGGTTATCAAAGATTCTTAATGCTTGCCGTGTCCTTCATTCCGTTCCAAGCCCATCAGTAGCTCAGTGCATGGAGGTAATCGGCTTAATGGTCGCGGCAATGGACATAGTGCCATTTGCGCGCCTGCATCTCAGACCGCTGCAACTATGCATGCTCAGTCAATGGAACGGGGATTACTCAGATCTGTCCCCTTTGCTAAATCTGGACCAGGAGACCAGAAATTCTCTTCTCTGGTGGTTGTCACCGGTTCATTTGTCCAAAGGAATGACCTTTCGCAGACCAGATTGGACGATTGTAACAACGGATGCCAGCCTTCTAGGCTGGGGAGCAGTCTGGAATTCCCTGAAGGCTCAGGGATCGTGGACTCAGGAGGAGAAACTCCTTCCAATAAACATTCTAGAATTAAGAGCAATATTCAATGCTCTTCTAGCTTGGCCTCAGTTAGCAAAACTGAGGTTCATCAGATTTCAGTCGGACAATATCACGACTGTGGCTTACATCAGTCATCAAGGGGGAACCAGGAGTTCCCTAGCGATGTTGGAAGTCTCGAAGATAATTCGCTGGGCAGAGTCTCACTCTTGCCACCTGTCAGCGGTTTACATCCCAGGCGTAGAGAACTGGGAGGCGGATTTCCTAAGTCGCCAGACTTTTCATCCGGGAGAGTGGGAACTTCACCCGGAGGTATTTGCTCAACTGATTCGTCTTTGGGGCAAACCGGATCTGGATCTCATGGCATCTCGCCAGAACGCGAAGCTTCCTTGTTACGGATCCAGGTCCAGGGACCCGGGAGCGGTGCTGGTAGATGCATTAGCAGCCCCTTGGGTTTTCAACATAGCTTATGTGTTTCCACCATTTCCGTTGCTACCTCGACTGATTGCCAGGATCAAACAGGAGAGGGCATCGGTAATTCTGATAGCGCCTGCGTGGCCACGCAGGACCTGGTATGCAGACCTAGTGGACATGTCGTCCTGTCCACCATGGTCTCTTCCTCTGAGACAGGACCTTCTAATTCAGGGTCCTTTAAACATCCAAACCTAATTTCTCTGAGGCTGACTGCCTGGAAATTGAACGCTTGATTCTATCAAAGCGTGGGTTTTCGGATTCGGTTATTGATACATTAATACAGGCTCGGAAACCTGTGACCAGAAAAAATTACCATGAGATATGGCGTAAATATTTATATTGGTGCGAATCCAAGAGTTACTCATGGAGTAAGGTTAGGATTCCTAGGATATTGGCTTTTCTACAAGAGGGTTTAGAAAAGGGTTTATCCGCTAGTTCGCTAAAGGGACAGATTTCAGCTCTGTCTATTCTTTTACACAAGCGTCTGGCAGAGAATCCAGACGTCCAGGCCTTTTGTCAGGCTTTGGCTAGAATTAAGCCTGTGTTTAAAGCTGTTGCTCCTCCGTGGAGCTTAAACTTGGTTCTTAAAGTTCTTCAGGGTGTTCCGTTTGAACACCTTCATTCCATTGATATTAAGCTTTTATCTTGGAAAGTTTTGTTTTTGATGGCTATTTCCTCGGCTCGAAGAGTCTCTGAGTTATCTGCCTTACATTGTGATTCTCCTTATCTGATCTTTCATTCAGACAAGGTAGTACTGCGTACTAAACCTGGGTTTTTGCCTAAGGTTGTTTCTAACAGGAATATCAATCAAGAGATTGTTGTTCCATCATTATGTCCTAATCCTTCTTCAAAGAAGGAACGTCTTTTGCATAATCTAGACGTGGTCCGTGCTCTGAAGTTCTACTTACAGGCAACTAAAGATTTTAGACAAACTTCTTCTCTGTTTGTCGTTTACTCTGGACAGAGGAGAGGTCAAAAGGCTTCGGCTACCTCTCTCTCTTTTTGGCTTCGTAGCATAATACGTTTAGCCTATGAGACTGCTGGACAGCAGCCTCCTGAAAGAATTACAGCTCATTCCACTAGAGCTGTGGCTTCCACCTGGGCCTTTAAGAATGAGGCCTCTGTTGAACAGATTTGCAAGGCTGCAACTTGGTCTTCACTTCATACTTTTTCCAAGTTTTACAAATTTGACACTTTCGCTTCTTCGGAGGCTGGTTTTGGGAGAAAGGTTCTACAGGCAGTGGTTCCTTCTGTTTAATGTTCCTGCCTTGTCCCTCCCATCATCCGTGTACTTAGCTTTGGTATGGGTATCCCATAAGTAATGGATGACCCGTGGACTGAACACACTTAACAAGAGAAAACATAATTTATGCTTACCTGATAAATGTATTTCTCTTGTAGTGTGTTCAGTCCACGGCCCGCCCTGTCTTTTTAAGGCAGGTTCTAAATTTTAAAATTATAACTCCAGTCACCACTGCACCTTATAGTTTCTCCTTTCTCGTCTTGTTTCGGTCGAATGACTGGATATGACATGTGAGGGGAGGAGCTATATAGCAGCTCTGCTTGCGTGATCCTCTTGCAACTTCCTGTTGGGAAGGAGAATATATCCCATAAGTAATGGATGACCCGTGGACTGAACACACTACAAGAGAAATAAATTTATCAGGTAAGCATAAATTATGTTTTTGTTCCTTTTTGTTACCTGACTTGCTTGGCTATACATTAGACTAAGGTATGTGCAAGGTGTGAGGAGTTTTGTAGAGCTCTTGGGGTTTGGGAATCTTTGCCACCTCCTAGTGGTAGAGAAGAGTATTTCCCATCAGTAATGGATTGTGGACTCTAACCGCCATGAATTTTTTTTTATTTATCAGGTAAGAATAAATTTTGTTTTCATTTCAACCTGACCTGCAGAGAGATTTTCACACACACGCACAAAAAATGTGTATAGTGATATAAGTTCTGCCTCTGAAATGAACTGTTGGATATGGTGACAGCTATCCTCCTTTTATGTGCTCTTTTATATCCTTTGTAATGTGAGCTTAGACTTGATGCAGAAGACATAGTGGTTGCTTATATTGCTAAAATGCTGTCACTGGGGGTGGATACACTTTAAATTCAGTGTCTTACTACACTTCCATTAGTAGCATGCCCAATTAATTTTCTTCAGATGCCTGGTCTCCTTGATTGATAATCTCAGACACTAGCAAGGGGTCATCTTAACCGAAGAAAGCTTCTCCCAATCACCACAGAAGTGGGATTTTCTACTAGTATGTGTGTTATCCATTCCCTGTTATCATTTGTTTCATTCAGAAGATCCAACAGGATATAAAGAAAGGATATTGGAAATCCTGCCATGTTGGACAAGACATTTCTGACTTACAATTATGAGGTTTGCTATGAATACTCCTTGGACTCTTACTCCACATCCATTCCTAGTGATGAAAGGCCTACTGATCTACAGGCCCTTCATCTGTTTGGCAGCTGAGCAGCACCATTTGAAGTAGATTGTATTTGTGGGTATTTGTGGTAGATACACGTTTAAAAGCCAAGTACTTCCTTAGCTTGTTATCAAGGTTGTGATACACACATGCATTTGTATGAGACTCTATAGCTGTACTTAATTTAACATGCATACATAATAAATTGAAAAGCCTGAGTACAGACTCTGAAGGTTCAAAAGTTAGCAGTAATTACTGAAGTCTTAATTTGGTTTTGAAGGCTTTACAGGCTCCTCCTTTTGAACCTATGTATTCTTTGGACATTAACCTATTTTTTTGGAAAGTGTTTTCTTTTGGCCATCTCTACTGCTAGAAGAGTTTCTGAATTATCTGCTCTCTTGTGATTCTCCTTTTCTTATTTTTCATCAGGATAAGGCAGTTTTGCGGACTTCATTTAAATTCTTACCTAAGGTTGTGAATTCTAACTACATTAATAGAGAAATTGTTGTTCCTTCCTTGTGTCCTAATCCTAAGAATTCTTTGGAGAGATCTTTACATTTTTGGATGTGGTCAGAGCTCTGAAATATTATGTGGAAGCTACTAAAGATTTCAGGAAGACTTTTAGTCTATTGGTTATCTTTTCTGGTTCTAGGAAAGGTCAGAAGGCTTCTGCCGTTTCTTTGGCTTGTTGGTTAAAGCTTTTTGATTCATCAAGTCTATTTGGAGTCGGGTCAATCCCCGCCTCAGAGAATTACAGCTAATTCAACTAGATCAGTTTCCACTTCCTGGGCTTTTAAAAATGAAGCTTCAGTTGATCAGATTTGCAAAGCTGCTACTTGGTCATCTTTGCATACTTTTACTAAATTCTACCATTTTGATGTATTTGCTTCTTCGGAAGCAGTTTTTGGTAGAAAAGTTCTTCAGGCAGCTGTTTCAGTTTGATTCTTCTGCTTTTTATGTAAGTCTCTTCCTTTCATTTATGAGAATAAACCTTATATTTTGGGTTCTGGATTAATTTTTTCAGCGGAAAATGGCTGTTTTTATTTTTATCCCTCCCTCTCTAGTGACTCTTGCGTGGAGTTCCACATCTTGGGTATTGCTATCCCATACGTCACTAGCTCATGGACTCTTGCCAATTATATGAAAGAAAACATAATTTATGTAAGAACTTTCCTGATAAATTCATTTCTTTCATATTGGCAAGAGTCCATGAGGCCCACCCTTTTTATAGCGGTTATGATTTTTTTGTATAAAGCACAATTATTTCCAAATTCCTTTGTTGATGCTTTATTACTCCTTTCTTTATCACCCCACTACTTGGTTATTCGTTAAATTGTATAATACAAGATATATGTATAGAGAGGGCGCCTATTAGGCTAAAGACATCAACACTTTCTAGTATTTCACAAATATTTATTAAAAAGGTATAATCAGAAAAAGGTGGGACGTCTCCCTGAAGCACAATATGGCCTAATTGTTAAATATAAATCAGACCTGTAACATTCATAGTAATGGTTGAAATAAAAGTAGTTAAACAGTAGTTAAAAACTTTTTAACTACTGTTTTTTAACTACTTTTATTTCAACCGTGAATGTTACAGGTCTGATTTATATTTAACAATTAGGCCACATTGTGCTTCAGGGAGACGTCCCACCTTTTTCTGATTATACCTTTTTGATAAATATTTGTGAAATATTAGAAAATGTTGATGTCTTTAGAATAATAGGCGCCCTCTCTATACATATATCTTGTATTATACTGTTTTTTCCAGACATTTGGGGAGGGTTGTCTTTTAGAGAGGTGTATATCATCTACTCTCATAGCGCAAAACTTTACTTTGTATTTGTTCATATTCGTTAAAGGGACATTCAACACTGCCCACAACATTAATCTATGTTTCAAAACTAAATAAAAGGATAAAGCTGCAAGGTGCCCCCTTTCTCTTACTTACCACCTTCACTGTTGAATCGTCTTTCCCATCTTCCAAATTGTTGTCCTAATATGTCTTCCTAACTCCCCCCACCGTGACGTCTTCGCCTTCTTTCTCAAACTAGCAGCCAATGAGATCCCATTCCCCGGACTGAAATCCAAGCGCGTTCACGGCCGTTAGCGCATGCGCAATATACTAGGAACTCTAAAAGCGGAACCAAAATAATAGAAGTTGTTTCCGTTACGCTGATATTACTTACAGTACTCTATTACGTTATTGGGTTATGATGGTTCCGCTTTTAAGGTTCCTATTGTATCGCGCATGCGCTAACGCCCGTGAACGCGCTGGGATTGAAGTAGGAGAAATGGGACAGAACTGCCGGCTAGTTTGAAGAAGACGAGCTGTACGTCACAGTGGGGGGAGTTAAGCAGCCATATTAGGAGACAAATTTTGACGATATCGATGAGGATTGAACAGTGAAGGCAGTAAGTAAGAGAAAGGGGGAACGTTGAAGCTTGCTCTTTAGACTTAGTTTAGAAACATAGATTAATGTTGTGGGCAGTGTTGAATGTCCCTTTAAACTGAATTGTGGGTGTGGTGAGGGGTGTATTTATAGGCATTTTGAGGTTTGGCAAACTTTGCCCCTCCTGGTAGGATTGTATATCCCATACGTCACTAGCTCATGCACTCTTGCCAATATGAAAGAAATTAATTTATCAGGTAAGTTCTTACATGAATTGTGTTTTCCCTGTTTGCCATTTTTTTCATTGTATGCATGTTCCATGGGTCTCTGGTGCTAGTTTAGGATTTGTTTTTGATAAGTAAAGCTTTGGTGACACTTCTCTTTGAACTTTTAGGGGAAAGCACCCTGATTTCTTATAGTAAATACTTTTTTCATCTGGTCTATTAACACAACTAGATAGGTAACCCAGCTGCAGGTGCTGGCCTTTTGTTCTTCCTATGTGATTTCATCAGGAGAAAGTGATTTTCTAGCCTGTGCTTCATCTTTATCTGGCTATTCTTTTTCCCTGTTTTGTCTTGATAAGAAGCTGTTTATTGGGAAATGACTTTACACTTAAAGGGATATTTAAACAGTGCTCTATCGGTATAAACAAATATGTGAAATCAAAGTAAACCTAAACTAGCTGCAGGTTGGGGAAAAAATAGCCTATCAGTGCTGAGTTCATGCTTCCTTAAACTGAGTAGGGAAATAACATGACTGTGCTTGCACATCCCAGATGTACGCTCCCTTGCAAATCCTGGGATTAGCATCCCCATTGACTGCTTAAAGACACTTTACAGTGGCTACTGACAACATTTTGAAATATTCAGGTGATACTTTCAAGTCAGCTTTTTACAGACATGCTGCATCACTTTCAAGTGCTTCAACATCTGGTTATCATGTCCCTTTTAATAGTAACCAGGCTAAGATAAACCTTCCTGTAAAGGCCCCCTCCTCCTTGTAAGACTTTGACAGGAAGTAAAGAACACTGTACAAATGAAGGGAAAAAAAGAAATAAAAGGTGAAATCCATTTAAATAGATGAATAATACATATTGCACTTATTTCTATTAAGTATAAGACACAGCTTAGTGCTTTTTTATTACAACAATGAAACAGACTGTTTAACATCCCTTTTAAATAAGTTCCACATGTTTATATCTATCTCTACAGGAAAATCAACTGGTAGAGTGAAGTGTTTCTTCTTCTCCTCAGATACCGTTAAAACATGATTTCCCCGTGGAGTGTTCAGTACATAGTCTACGCTTTCCAAATGAAGAAGGCCCCCATTCCATAGGGCTTGTTGTATGTAGTTTATACTTCTTTGACAGTAGAATGTAATATATCATCTGAGGACATCTGCAGAGTATTGGTGTGGAACTCACCTCATACACTTCTGAGGCTGTCAATGTTTTAATTTATTTTGGGTTTTAAATAAACTTTTTCAGCGTGATTTAATTGATCTGTATTTTTATTCTTGTGTAATCTGGAATTATATGAGCTACTTTGGTATTTTGATTAGTGCCTCTATGGTGAGCAAACATGAATGTCATTTTTATGTTTTGGTTCATTTTCCAAGGTAGCACTCACCAAATATCACATCCCTATATTTCATTGTTTCTTGATCCTCACACCTAAATAAAAAAACGCTAAACATTTTAGGCTGGAAAAGGGTGGGTTTTATACCACCTGGAAAAGGTGGGCTTTTGCCTATCCATTTTAAAGGGGACCTACAATTGGCTGCGGAGTGCTTATGGAAACCAAAAATTATAATACATTGTACAATATCTTAGATACAACAGAAAAGAGTAGACAGGGGTTCTGCATTTCGTTGTATGAACAAATTGAGAATATAGCTGTGTGTATCTGCTTATGGCTCTTTTTGGAGCTGGGTTTATTATTGTGAAAGTGCAACACACAAAGATCTTGATTTGCACAGTTGTTGCACTTTCACACAAATAAATCCGGTAGCAAAAGAGCCAAATGCTGCTAGCTGCATCAGACATTTGTTCATACTATGAAATGACAAATTCACATGTCTAGAAAATGCCATTTAGGTTCTTGTGTTCCTTTACTTTAGTGGCACAAGTTGCCAGGTACTAATTGCTTAGTATTCCTTTTCAGCAGCTAGCGTGTGATCTCTGGTACCAATGCACTTACTGTTATTTCAAGCTAAGAACTCTGCAACTAACCAATCTTAATGTGAAAATGACTGTTTATAAGCATTGTTTCTAGGTAGTGAGGTCACAAATTGGGCAGTGCTATTATATTTGTTTATAGATTAATATGTGAAACACTAGTCTTAAAACATTCATTTTGTATCTCAATTGTATTTTTTTTCCTTTTTCAGCAGAGGAGATCGTTTTGAGAAAAAAATAGTGCGGAAAGAACCAGGTAAAAAGAAAATATTTATATACATTTTATCCTTATATGGCCATCAAGGAGAGAGTGGAAAAGAAAGTCTTCCACCCCTAGTTTTACTTCATTTAAAAAGCAGAAGTATCTTACTTTTCTAGGGGAATTTCTGTTTTGTCAGAAGCAAGGATTAATACCACGTCTTGCTTATACCCAATAATCATTGGACCATGCTATGAAAACGTGTGATACCCTGAGTGACCTTTTGATTACTTGTGCTGCTGCAAAAGTACCAGTTCAATTAAAGGGACAGTCAACACCAGAATTTTTGTTGTTTAAAAAGATAGATAATCCCTTTATTACCCATTCCCCAGTTTTGCATAACCAACACTGTCATAGTAATATACTTTTTTTTACTTTTGTGACTAACTTGTATCTAAGCATCTTCTGACCACCCCTAATCACATGACTTTTAGTTATTATCTATTGACATTTTAGCCAATTAGTGCAGTGTCTGCCACTGGCCACGGGCGTGCTCACAATGCTGTCTATATGGCCTACATGAGCTTGCTCTCCCCTGCTGTGAAAAGTAAATAAAATAGAGGCGGCCTTCAAGGGCTTAGAAATTAACATTTGTGCCTTCCTAGGTTTGCTTTCAATTAGAATACCAAGAGAACAAAATAAAATTGTTGATAAAAGTAAATAGGAAAGTTGTTTAAAATTACATGCCCTATTTGAAAAAAATAAGTTTTTTTGGACTTGACTGTCCCTTTAAATTAAGGCCTAGTAGTTTAGACACAGCAACCTCCCTTCTAAAATAGCTAAATAATTACATTTAAATGAAGTGTGGATTGCAGTAATGCACCAGCATTGTGTTTTTTTTTTTTTTTTTTACGCATTTGTGTAAATTACAGATGGTTTGGATTGGATTTACATTAAACCAGTTAATAGAAATAAGGGTCTATTGCAGGCTTAAATTTAAATAATGAAGTTGTTTTATACATTTTTAAATATGTCACTAGTCTTAGGGTAAATTGCATGTTTGTGTCTTACTACTTTATAAAGCAGTTGTTTGCTGTGTGTAAATTTGAATTACAAGTAGGAATACAACATTTTTAAAAGTAATAGTATAAATGTTTTTTCTAATTGAAATTCTAAATTTATAAAATAATGGTCCCTTTTTATGCATTTTTACTTTGAATTTTTGTGTTTATTACGTGCATTTTTGCTTGAGTTTTATAGATGGATCTATCTTTAATGTATAATGCTATGCATAATTTGCAATTATGACAATGAAGTTTATTATATCTTTATATATGCAGGCAGTGCTTTGTGTTTTATTCTGCTTAGAAATACTGATCAATACCAAGAATTTTGTGAGGAAATAGTTTATTCAGCTTTATTAACAGAAATATACTGAGGGATTGTTGCAGGGCCAGCATTTATGCCTTGCTTTTTCCTGTTCTGGCCATGAGCTTTTCAGTCTGTACTCTTACCTGGTAATTTTGCCAGCTAGGAGTTAGTAGAGTGTTTCCTCTAAGAGCAGAGTGTGGTTTAACAAAATGACTAAGCAGTATGAATGTTTCTGCAGTATACAGCTGCTTCTATGATATAAAATTGTCTCTCTAAATTCTTATGTCAAAGAAGCATGCGTTTTATGTTTGTGTTGTATATATTATGTAACATTTATCATTATTTGTATGTTTAATGTGCTTCAGTGCACCCCAATTCATAAAGGCATGCAAACGTTTTGTGAGGCTTGGCTTTCCAAACATGTCCACTTTATTATTCACACAAATGCTTTCTGCACATTTCATGTGTGTATTTATCCATAGCTTGGACATGGCTTTGTCCCTTTTCTCTGCTCTTAATCCCACTCTAGAATGTTTTCAACTCCACTGAACAATTTAGCATTTCTTTATAACTAATGCATATAAGTTGTACAGTGCCCTATAGGCTCCTCCTGCAGTAAAGTTTTAAAGTGAAAGTTGTACTGTAGTGAGTTCACAGAATCAGTTTTAGGAGCCTTATAATACAATCCCATTTCCAGTGTAAATTTCCTTTTGGAGAAAGTCAGCATTGTTGTTAGAGTTAGAGTGGCTGAAGGGGCAAAAATATTATCAACATTACTGGCTGTTACTCCCCTAGGCCAGTCTCGCAGATTTGGAAGGTGTCCCCCCTTTGTCCGTTAGCACAAACCTCCAATTCAGTTCTGTATGATTGTCTGTGTGATGATTGGGGAAGCTCAGGAAGTGGACGGCCAAAAGACTCCATGCAGATGCGGTATCCTCCCTCAGCCCTGCGAGCCAGACAGGGGGCAAAGCGATGACCTTGCAAGATTTCACTTGGCAAATAGGAAGTACGGCATTGACATATTTCCCCTGAACCTTCCTGGGTTGCCGACAGACAAACCACCAGTTCCAAGTGACTAGAAGAAGATGTTTCACGCTGAAGGAGAACTGCCAACTGACTTCCAGGAGAGAGAACATGGGAGTAGGTAAGGGGAAATGAGAAGAAAGGACATTCTGATCCACCAGCTTGACTGTCCAGTGAAAAGTCTACAGTTGTCTGTTGAATTTGCCCATCTCCCCTTTCTTGGTAGAGGATTCCACTTACTCTGACCATAGTTAAAGGACTTGGTCTTATGTTGGCCACCTGGAACATCAGACAAGGCTTTCCTTCTGGACTCCCCACAACTGCCAGTCTTGAAAACAAGATTGAAGGGGACCGATTTTTGGGCCGTGCAATCTTTGCTACAAAAACACCTGTAAAATACGTAGACAATGAGATTGTCAGGAAATACAAATATCTAAAACAGAAACAGGAGAAATAAGAGAAAAGGCAACCTGTTGTATTATTTTTACATATTTTGTATTTGTTTAAAAACTAAAACACAAAAAGCTCTGACCTGTAATAAAGGCCTCCAGCATCAGTCCCAGCAGCATCTGTACTGCCAGAAGAGCAATAGCACTTGGGCAATCTCCACTAGGAAACATAGTGCCATATCCAATAGTGAGCTGTGTTTCCAATGAGAATGAAAAGGCAGCAGTGAAGCTAGTGATGTACTTGACACAGATGGTGTGATTCTCTGGAGGGTCATCATGATCTAATGCCAAATCCCCATTCATTTCAGCTAGGAGGTACCAAAATACAGCAAAAATAAGCCAGTGGGCAAGAAAAGACGCAGAAAAGGCCAGCATCATCCAGCGCCAGCGCATATCCAGTAACAATCCCCAGATGTCACGCAGATAGGATAGGCCCTGCCCCTGCATTCCAACAGCCTTTATGGTGCTGTGCCCATCTTTGGTAACGAGTCGATGGGAACAAGTGTTTAGCAGGGTGCACCTTGGGGACCTGCTGTGAGGTTCCTCCTCCCGGTTTGTTCTGACCTGTAGCACCACTGAAAGAGAGGGAGGTCAAATAATGCAATGCTTGGTATAAAGAACGTAAATAATACAATAAAGGGAAATAACTAACATTAAGGAACCAGTCAATAATTGACAGTGAAAACAAAAAGGATTAAAAAATAGTAATACTGTATGGAAAGCAGAGTTAATCTTAGACAGAATCAGTGCTGTTTAATTTGGCATTAGTAATGTATGTTTGTTTTAAACAGCGCGCTCACTGTATTATACTTTTATACTGACATCTATATTCAAAGGAATAACTTTTTAAATATAAAATACAAGTAAAGTGGATATCAGTTAGCTGATGAAGAAACAGATGGATGTTAAAGAAAAAGAAGCATTGTGAGAACAGATGAAAGAAATTCAGTTGATTAGTCCAGTTCAAGGAATTAAGTCACAAAATATGGAGTGATGGTGACAAAAAGTTTGCTTGTGGTGTTTTTCACCTTTAATCTCTTATTACTACAGGTATACCCCGCTCATACAGCGGGTTAGGGACCGGAGCCCCGCTGTAAAGTGAAAACCGCCTTAAAGTGAAACAAGGCAGTTTTAGCTTTCTTTTCAGTGTTTAAAATCTTCAGCTCCACAAAGCGATGTATTAGCGAATCGCTGTAAAGTGAGGTATACCTGTATATGTTTTGGTTACACATATTGTGTAATATTGTTTATTTATAATCTTATTTTGTAGCTTTTTACTTTATATGTTAAATTTATTGGGGTACTTGTGGTGTAATGGGTACATATAAAATATAGGGTGCTGCTTGTAGAGGGCATATTTAAGAACCATAAAGGAGATGGCAGTGTAATATTTTCTATTATATCATGTTCTGCTATACAAAGCACAAATTAATTGCATAATTTAACATAAATGTATTTGATAATTTGTGCAATAAAATTTTTT
>NC_069502.1:258978816-259003816 GCF_027579735.1 Bombina bombina
GTGGTTTTGATGACCTTGTACTAGCATCCATTAGGTACATTAGCTCTTTAGCAGATTCTCTATTTATTGGAATGGATGTTTTCTCAGATGTAGGTTTCTTCTGTTATGTGTGATCAGTCCACGGGTCATCATTACTTCTGGGATATAACTCCTCCCCAACAGGAAATGCAAGAGGATTCACCCAGCAGAGCTGCATATAGCTCCTCCCCTCTACGTCACTCCCAGTCATTCTCTTGCACCCAACGACTAGATAGGATGTGTGAGAGGACTATGGTGATTATACTTAGTTTTTATAACTTCAATCAAAAGTTTGTTATTTTACAATAGCACCGGAGCGTGTTATTGCCTCTCTGGCAGAGTTTGAAGAAGAATCTACCAGAGTTTTTACTATGATTTTAACCGGAGTAGTTAAGATCATATTGCTGTTTCTCGGCCATCTGAGGGAGGTAAAAGCTTCAGATCAGGGGACAGCGGGCAGATGAATCTGCATTGAGGTATGTAGCAGTTTTTATTTTCTGAATGGAATTGATGAGAAAATCCTGCCATACCGTTATAATGACATGTATGTATACTCTACACTTCAGTATTCTGGGGATGGTACTTCACTGGAATTACTCTGTAAAAAGTACATTAAACCTTTTAATAGGTATTTATTATGTTAAACGTTTTTGCTGGAATGTAGAATCGTTTGCATTTTCTGAGGTACTGAGTGAATAAATGTTTGGGCATTATTTTTCCACTTGGCAGTTGCTTGTTTTAATTGTGACAGTTTCGTTTCTCTCTCACTGCTGTGTGTGAGGGGGAGGGGCCGTTTTTGGCGCTCTTTGCTACGCATCAAAAATTTCCAGTCAGTTACTCTTGTATTTCCTGCATGATCCGGTTCATCTCTAACAGAACTCAGGGGTCTTCAAACTTCTTTGAAGGGAGGTAGATTCTCTCAGCAGAGCTGTGAGACTTATATATTGCCTGTGATTAAAAACGTTGCTCTCTTATTTTTACGTTTCAAATTTAATTATTGTTACTTTACTAATGGGAACAAACCTTTGCTAAAAGTTGTGTTGTTTTCAAGGATTGATGCTATAACAGTTTTTCAGTTCATTATTTCAACTGTCATTTAATCGTTTAGTGCTTCTTTGAGGCACAGTACGTTTTTATTAAATAAGATTGTAACCAAGTTGCAAGTTTATTTGCTAGTGTGTTAAACATGTCTGATTCAGAGGAAGATACCTGTGTCATTTGTTCCAATGCCAAGGTGGAGCCCAATAGAAATTTATGTACTAACTGTATTGATGCTACTTTAAATAAAAGCCAATCTGTACAAATTGAACAAATTTCACCAAACAGCGAGGGGAGAGTTATGCCGACTAACTCGCCTCACGTGTCAGTACCTGCATCTCCCGCCCGGGAGGTGCGTGATATTGTGACGCCTAGTACATCTGGGCGGCCATTACAGATAACATTACAAGATATGGCTACTGTTATGACTGAAGTTTTGGCTAAATTACCAGAACTAAGGGGCAAGCGTGATCACTCTGGGGTGAGAACAGAGTGCGCTGATAATACTAGAGCCATGTCTGATACTGCGTCACAGCTTGCAGAGCATGAGGACGGAGAGCTTCATTCTGTGGGTGACGGTTCTGATCCAAACAGATTGGATTCAGATATTTCAAATTTTAAATTTAAATTGGAGAACCTCCGTGTATTACT
The DNA here is from genome assembly GCF_027579735.1 of Bombina bombina. NCBI lineage: Eukaryota > Metazoa > Chordata > Amphibia > Anura > Bombinatoridae > Bombina > Bombina bombina. Next base: position 258,980,524 of record NC_069502.1, read on the forward strand.
AGGGGAGGTTTTAGCGGCTCTTAATGATTGTAACACTGTTGCAATACCAGAGAAATTGTGTAGGTTGGATAAATACTTTGCGGTACCGGCGAGTACTGACGTTTTTCCTATACCTAAGAGACTAACTGAAATTGTTACTAAGGAGTGGGATAGACCCGGTGTGCCGTTCTCACCCCCTCCAATATTTAGAAAGATGTTTCCAATAGACGCCACCACACGGGACTTATGGCAAACGGTCCCTAAGGTGGAGGGAGCAGTTTCTACTTTAGCTAAGCGTACCACTATCCCGGTGGAGGATAGCTGTGCTTTTTCAGATCCAATGGATAAAAAGTTAGAGGGTTACCTTAAGAAAATGTTTGTTCAACAAGGTTTTATATTGCAACCCCTTGCATGCATCGCGCCGATTACGGCTGCGGCAGCATTTTGGATGGAGTCTCTGGAAGAGAACCTTAGTTCAGCTACGCTGGACGACATTACGGACAGGCTTAGAGTCCTTAAACTAGCTAATTCATTAATTTCGGAGGCCGTAGTACATTTAACCAAACTTACGGCTAAGAACTCAGGATTCGCCATTCAGGCACGTAGGGCGCTGTGGCTAAAATCCTGGTCAGCTGATGTAACTTCTAAGTCCAAATTACTTAATATACCTTTCAAAGGGCAAACTTTATTTGGGCCCGGTTTGAAAGAAATTATCGCTGACATTACAGGAGGTAAGGGCCACGCCCTGCCTCAAGACAAAGCCAAAGCTAAGGCTAGACAGTCTAATTTTCGTCCCTTTCGGAATTTCAAAGCAGGAGCAGCACCAACTTCCACTGCACCAAAACAGGAAGGAGCCGTTGCTCGTTACAGACAAGGCTGGAAACCTAACCAGTCCTGGAACAAGGGCAAGCAGGCCAGGAAACCTGCTGCTGCCCCTAAGACAGCATGAATCGAGGGCCCCCGATCCGGGACCGGATCTAGTGGGGGGCAGACTCTCTCTCTTCGCCCAGGCTTGGGCAAGAGATGTTCAGGATCCCTGGGCGCTAGAGATCATATCTCAGGGATACCTTCTAGACTTCAAATTCTCTCCCCCAAGAGGGAGATTTCATCTGTCAAGGTTGTCAACAAACCAGATAAAGAAAGAAGCGTTTCTACGCTGTGTACAAGATCTGTTATTAATGGGAGTGATCCATCCGATTCCGCGGTCGGAACAGGGACAAGGGTTTTACTCAAACCTGTTTGTGGTTCCCAAAAAAGAGGGAACTTTCAGGCCAATCTTGGATTTAAAGATCCTAAACAAATTCCTAAGAGTTCCATCGTTCAAAATGGAAACTATTCGGACAATCTTACCCATGATCCAAAAGGGTCAGTACATGACCACAGTGGATTTAAAGGATGCTTACCTTCACATACCGATTCACAAAGATCATTACCGGTATCTAAGGTTTGCCTTCTTAGACAGGCATTACCAGTTTGTAGCTCTTCCATTCGGATTGGCTACGGCTCCAAGAATCTTCACAAAGGTTCTGGGTGCCCTTCTGGCGGTACTAAGACCGCAAGGAATTTCGGTAGTTCCGTACCTAGACGACATTCTGATACAAGCTTCAAGCTTTCAAACTGCCAAGTCTCATACAGAGTTAGTTCTGGCATTTCTAAGGTCGCATGGATGGAAAGTGAACGAAAAGAAGAGTTCTCTCTTTCCTCTCACAAGAGTTCCATTCTTGGGGACTCTTATAGATTCTGTAGAAATGAAGATTTATCTGACAGAAGACAGATTAACAAAGCTTCTAAATGCATGCCGTGTCCTTCATTCCATTCAACTCCCGTCAGTAGCTCAATGCATGGAGGTGATCGGCTTAATGGTAGCAGCAATGGACATAGTACCCTTTGCACGTCTACATCTCAGACCGCTGCAATTGTGCATGCTGAGTCAGTGGAATGGGGATTACTCAGACTTGTCCCCTACTCTGAATCTGGATCAAGAGACCAGAAACTCTCTTCTATGGTGGCTTTCTCGGCCACATCTGTCCAGGGGGATGCCATTCAGCAGGCCGGACTGGACAATTGTAACAACAGACGCCAGCCTACTAGGTTGGGGCGCTGTCTGGAATTCTCTGAAGGCTCAGGGACAATGGAATCAGGAGGAAAGTCTCCTACCAATAAACATTCTGGAATTGAGAGCAGTTCTCAATGCCCTTCTGGCTTGGCCCCAGTTAAAAACTCGGGGGTTCATCAGGTTTCAGTCGGACAACATCACGACTGTAGCTTACATCAACCATCAAGGAGGGACAAGAAGCTCCCTAGCAATGATGGAAGTATCAAAGATAATTCGCTGGGCAGAGTCTCACTCTTGCCACCTATCAGCAATCCACATCCCGGGAGTGGAGAACTGGGAGGCGGATTTTTTGAGTCGCCAGACTTTTCATCCGGGGGAGTGGGAACTTCATCCGGAGGTCTTTGCCCAAATACTTCGACGTTGGGGCAAACCAGAGATAGATCTCATGGCGTCTCGCCAGAACGCCAAACTTCCTCGCTACGGGTCCAGATCCAGGGATCCGGGAGCGGTTCTGATAGATGCTTTGACAGCACCTTGGACCTTCGGGATGGCTTATGTGTTTCCACCCTTCCCGCTGCTTCCTCGATTGATTGCCAAAATCAAACAGGAGAGAGCATCAGTGATTCTAATAGCGCCTGCATGGCCACGCAGGACTTGGTATGCAGATCTAGTGGACATGTCATCCTGTCCGCCTTGGTCTCTACCTCTAAGACAGCACCTTCTGATACAGGGTCCATTCAAACATCAAAATCTAACTTCTCTGAAGCTGACTGCTTGGAAATTGAACGCTTGATTTTATCAAAACGTGGTTTTTCTGAGTCGGTTATTGATACCCTGATACAGGCTAGGAAGCCTGTTACCAGAAGGATTTACCATAAGATATGGCGTAAATACCTATACTGGTGCGAATCCAAAGGCTACTCCTGGAGTAAGGTTAGGATTCCTAGGATATTGTCTTTTCTACAAGAAGGTTTAGAAAAGGGTTTATCGGCTAGTTCATTAAAGGGACAGATCTCAGCTCTGTCCATCTTGTTGCACAGGCGTCTGTCAGAAAATCCAGACGTCCAGGCCTTTTGTCAGGCTTTAGCTAGAATCAAGCCTGTGTTTAAAACTGTTGCTCCGCCGTGGAGTTTAAACCTTGTTCTTAACGTTATACAAGGAGTTCCGTTTGAACCCCTTCATTCCATTGATATAAAGTTGTTATCTTGGAAAGTGTTATTTTTAATGGCTATTTCTTCGGCTCGGAGAGTCTCTGAGTTATCAGCTTTACATTGTGATTCTCCTTATTTGATTTTTCGTTCAGATAAGGTGGTTCTGCGTACTAAACCTGGGTTCTTACCTAAGGTAGTCACTAACAGGAACATCAATCAAGAGATCGTGGTTCCTTCCCTGTGCCCGAATCCTTCTTCAAAGAAGGAACGTCTTCTACACAATCTGGATGTAGTTCGTGCCCTCAAGTTCTACTTGCAGGCAACTAAGGATTTTCGACAAACGTCTTCCCTGTTTGTCGTGTACTCTGGTCAGAGGAGAGGTCATAAGGCTTCGGCTACCTCTCTCTCCTTCTGGCTTCGTAGCATAATTCGTTTAGCCTATGAGACTGCTGGACAGCAGCCTCCTGAAAGAATTACAGCTCATTCTACTAGAGCTGTGGCTTCCACTTGGGCCTTTAAGAATGAGGCCTCTGTTGAACAGATTTGCAAGGCTGCAACTTGGTCTTCGCTTCATACTTTTTCCAAATTTTACAAATTTGACACTTTTGCTTCTTCGGAGGCTATTTTTGGGAGAAAGGTTCTTCAGGCAGTGGTTCCTTCTGTATAATGAGCCTGCCTATCCCTCCCGTCGTCCGTGTACTTTTGCTTTGGTATTGGTATCCCAGAAGTAATGATGACCCGTGGACTGATCACACATAACAGAAGAAAACATAATTTATGCTTACCTGATAAATTCCTTTCTTCTGTTGTGTGATCAGTCCACGGCCCGCCCTGTTTTTTAAGGCAGGTAAATATTTTTTAAATTATACTCCAGTCACCACTTCACCCTTGGTTTCTCCTTTCTCGTTGATTCTTGGTCGAATGACTGGGAGTGACGTAGAGGGGAGGAGCTATATGCAGCTCTGCTGGGTGAATCCTCTTGCATTTCCTGTTGGGGAGGAGTTATATCCCAGAAGTAATGATGACCCGTGGACTGATCACACAACAGAAGAAAGGAATTTATCAGGTAAGCATAAATTATGTTTTTTCAAACTTATCAATACTTGTATACATACTTCAACCAGAACAATTTTTCCACCTTGGGATTTTGTTTCTTGCATTTGATCTTCTAGAAGAATCCTTTTAGTCGCTAAGTTTTTTTTTTTTTTTTTTTTTTAAATCATTAAATACATGTTGCGGTCTTTTTGCTCTTATGATGGAAGAAACTTATATTTGTGCAGCTACATGTTGTTGTGTGTGTTTAGTTTTTGTTTTCCGTTTTATTCTCTCCCTTTTCTCTAGTTGAGTACTTTTGGGATGTCAACCTGGGCATGCGCTTGAAATTGATAACTATTATTATGTTTATACTCCCTTATCTCCAAGTATTCTCTCACATGCCTGCTATGTTTTTGGTTGTTTGTCTTTCAGTACTTTGCAACTACTATTTGCAATATGGACATAGAATTGCTAGGAGCTTTGACTGTGGCACATCCTACCATTAAAGGAACACTAAATCCAGAATTAAACTTTCACAAAATAGAAAACGTAATTGTAAACATTTTTCCAATTCACTTCCATTATTGAAATGTTAGACACTACTAGGATTCCTACGATCCAGGGGAGGTGCGCTAGTTTAGTGATGAAGATAGTTAGAATCAAGATCCGGCAGCACTCTTTGTCATATCAAAGAAGATAGAGTCCTATAATGAATAGAAATACAAGCGGCGCAACAAAGGGTAATAAAGTAGACACAAAGTAGCCTGTGGGTCAGAGCCGCCCTCCAAAATGTTACTCACAAGTGAGGCGGCACAACCGGAGTGCCTATCCAAGCAGTATGGGACCAAAGAATCGCCCGAAAGACGCGGGTGTGATGCCCGGACTCCAGCGTCAGGTTGCGTAGGAGATTACAGCAGTGACCGGCCCAGCGTGCTCACAGTGTGTCAGGGAGTCATATGTTCACAGCCAACCAGATTGTGGTATAGGTAGGCATGCCTAGATGACACAGGCTCAGGTAGGTCCGCAATCAGGACAATAACAAAACGGAGCAGGTAGTGATATTAAAAAGTGTGAATTTTATTAAACACACTATAATGACAGCCTGGCTGTGAACCTATGACTCCCTGATACTCTGTGAGTACGCCGGGCCGGTCACTGCCATAATCGCCTATGCAACCTGACGCTGGAGCCCGGGCATCGCACCTGAGTCTTTCGGGCGACTCTTTGGTCCTGTGCATCCGGGGGAGTGGTCGCTCCTTCCAGATGTGTTTTATCAGATTGTTCAGATGTGGGGTCTTCCAGAAATAGATCTGATGGGTTCTCATCTGAACAATAAACTTCCTAGGTACCTGTCCAAGTCCAGGGATCCTCAGGCGGAGTTGGTGGATGCGTTAGCAGTTCCTTGGTGTTACCAACCTGCTTATATCTTACCGCTTCTAGTTCTACTTCAAAGAGTGATCTCCAAGATCATCATGGAACAGTTGTTGATGTTGCTGGTAGCTCCAGCATGGCCTCACAGGTTTTGGTATGCAGATCTTTTTTGGATATCCAGTTGCCAACCTTGGCCACTTCCTTTAAGGCCAGACCTTCTGTCTCAAGGTCCGTATTTCCATCAGGATCACAAATCATTACATTTGAAGGTATGGAAATTGAACGCCTAGTGCTTAGTCATAGAGGTTTCTCTGACTCAGTGATTAATACTATGTTACAGGCTCGTAAATCTGTTTCTAGGAAGATATATTATCGAGTTTGGAAGACTTATATTTCCTGGTGTTCTCATAAATTCTCCTGGCATTCTTTTAGAATTCCTAGAATTTTACAGTTTCTTTCAGGGTGGTGTGGATAAAGGTTTGTCTGCAAGTTCCTTGAAGGGACAAATCTCTGCTCTTTCTGCTTTATTTCACAGAAAGATTGCTAAGCTTCCTGATATTCACTGTTTTGTACATGCTTTGGTCCGTATCAAGCCTGTCATTAAATCAATCTCTCCTCCTTGGAGTCTTAATTTGGTTTTGAATGCTTTACAGGCTCCTCCGTTTGAGCCTATGCATTCTTTGGACATTAAACTACTTTCTTGGAAAGTGTTGTTCTTTCTCTTGTTAAGTGTAGTCAGTCCACGGGTCATCCATTACTTATGGAATATATCTCTTCCTAACAGGAAGCTGCAAGAGGATCACCCAAAGCAGAGCTGCTATATAGCTCCTCCGCTCACATGTCATATTCAGTCATTCTCTTGCAGCCTAACTAAAGATAGGTCGCTGTGAGAGGTCTGTGGTGTTTTTTAACTTAGTTTATTTCTACAATCAAAAGTTTATTTTAAATGGCACCGGAGTGTGCTGTTTGTTCTCAGGCAGCATTAGAAGAAGAATCTGCCTGCGTTTTCTATGATCTTAGCAGACGTAACTAAGATCCACTGGCTGTTCTCATCTGAGGAGTGAGGTAGCTTCAGAAAAGGGGAATAGCATGCAGGGCCCCCCTGCAAATGAGGTATGTTCAGTAAATTATTTTTCTGAGGAATAGAATTGACTGAGAAAATACTGCTGATACCAATGTAAAGTAAGTTCAGTCTTAAATGCAGTGATAGCGACTGGTATTAGGCTGATGAGTGTGTGTACACTGAATGTATTTTTTTAAGGAATGGAATTGACTCTGAAAATACTGTTAATACTGAAATGATGTATGAGCCTTAACTGCAGTAAAAGCGACTGGTAGCAGGCTTATTAATAACAATTCATAACTTTTCAAATGTATGTTTAAAACGTTTACTGGCATGTTAATCGTTTTTTGTGAGGTACTTGGTGATAAAACTTATTGGGGCATGATTTTTACCACATGGCCATCTTTGTTTTCTGCATAGAAACAGCTATCTGAGCTTCCCCACTGTTGTAATATGAGTGGGAGGGGCCTATTTTAGCGCTTTTTTGCGCAGTAAAAATTCAGTCACAATCTGTCTACTTCATCCTCCATGATCCAGATCGTCTCTAGAGAGCTCAGGGGTCTTCAAAATTCATTTTGAGGGAGGTAATCAGTCACAGCAGACCTGTGACAGTGTGTTTTGACTGTGATAAAAACGTTAATTATTAAATTGTTATCCGTTTTTGGGTATTAAGGGGTTAATCATCCATTTGCTGGTGGGTGCAATCCTTTGCTAACTTAATACATTTACTGTGAAAAATTGGTTGCTATAACTATTTTGGTTCATTGTTATTTCAACTGTGACAGCTTTTTGTGCTTCTTAAAGGCACAGTAGCGTTTTTTATATTGCTTGTAAATTTATTTAGAAAAGTATTTCCAAGCTTGCTAGTCTCATTGATAGTCTGTTTAAACATGTCTGACACAGATGAATCTCTTTGTTCACTATGTTTAAAGTCCAATGTGGAGCCCAATAGAAATTTGTGTACTAATTGCATTGATGTTAAAAGTCAATCTTTACATGTAAAGAAATTATCACCAGACAACGAGGGTGAAGTTATGCCGACTAACTCTCCTCACGTGTCAGTACCTTCGCCTCCCGCTCAGGAGGTGCGTGATTTTGTGGCACCAAGTACATCAGGGAGGCCCTTACAAATCACTTTGCAAGACATGGCTACTGTTATGACAGAAGTATTATGTAAATTGCCAGAATTAAGAGGCAAGCGCGATAGCTCTGGGTTAAGGACAGAGCGCGCGGATGAGGTGAGAGCCATGTCAGATACTGCGTCACAATTTGCAGAACATGAAGACGGAGAGCTTCATTCTGTGGGTGACGGATCTGATCCAGGGAGACTGGATTCAGAGATTTCTAATTTTAAATTTAAGCTTGAGAACCTCCGCATATTGCTAGGGGAGGTATTAGCGGCTCTGAATGATTGTAACATGGTTGCAATTCCAGAAAAATTATGTAGGTTGGATAGATACTATGCGGTACCGGTGTGTACTGACGTGGTTCCTATACCTAAAAGGCTTACAGAGATTATTAGCAAGGAGTGGGATAGACCTGGTGTGCCTTTTTCCCCTCCTCCCATATTTAGGAAAATGTTGCCTATAGACGCCACCACACGAGACTTATGGCAGACGGTCCCTAAGGTGGAGGGAGCAGTTTCTACTTTAGCTAAGCGTACCACTATCCCGGTGGAGGATAGTTGTGCCTTTTCAGATCCAATGGATAAGAAATTAGAGGGTTACCTTAAGAAAATGTTTGTTCAACAAGGTTTTATCTTACAGCCCCTTGCATGCATTGCGCCTGTCACTGCTGCGGCGGCATTCTGGTTTGAGTCTCTGGAAGAGGCCATTCGCACAGCTCCATTGGATGAAATTATGAACAAGCTTAAAGCACTTAAACTAGCTAACGCATTTGTTTCTGATGCCGTCGTACATTTAACCAAACTTACGGCTAAGAACTCCGGATTCGCCATCCAAGCGCGCAGAGCGCTATGGCTTAAATCCTGGTCAGCTGACGTGACTTCTAAATCTAAATTGCTTAATATTCCTTTCAAAGGGCAGACCTTATTCGGGCCCGGCTTGAAAGAAATTATAGCTGACATGCTCTACCTCAGGACAGGGCCAAATCAAAGGCCAAACAGTCTTATTTTCGTGCCTTTCGTAACTTCAAGGCAGGAGCAGCATCAACTTCCTCCGCTCCAAAACAGGAAGGAGCTGTTGCTCGTTACAGGCAGGGCTGGAAAATTAACCAGTCCTGGAACAAGGGCAAGCAGGCCAAGAAACCTGCTGCTGCCTCCAAGACAGCATGAAGAGAGGGCCCCCTATCCGGAAACGGATCTAGTGGGGGGCAGACTTTCTCTCTTCGCCCAGGCTTGGGCAAGAGATGTCCAGGATCCCTGGGCTTTGGAGATCATATCTCAGGGATATCTCCTGGACTTCAAAATTTCTCCTCCACGAGGGAGATTTCATCTTTCAAGGTTATCAGCAAACCAAATAAAGAAAGAGGCGTTTCTACGCTGTGTACAAGACCTCTTACTAATGGGGGTGATCCACCCAGTTCCGCGGACGGAACACGGGCAAGGATTCTATTCAAATCGATTTGTGGTTCCCAAGAAAGAGGGAACCTTCAGACCAATCTTGGACTTAAAAATCCTAAACAAATTCCTAAGAGTTCCATCATTCAAAATGGAAACTATTCGAACCATCCTTCCCATGATCCAAGAGGGTCAGTACATGACCACAGTGGACTTAAAGGATGCCTACCTTCACATACCGATTCACAAGGATCATTATCGGTACCTAAGATTTGCTTTCCTAGACAGGCATTACCAGTTTGTAGCTCTTCCCTTCGGATTAGCTACGGCTCCAAGAATCTTTACAAAAGTTCTGGGCTCACTTCTGTCGGTACTAAGACCGCGAGGCATAGCGGTGACTCCGTACCTAGACGACATTCTGATACAAGCGTCAAGTTTTCAAACTGCCAAGTCTCATACAGAGATAGTTCTGGCATTTCTGAGGTCGCATGGGTGGAAGGTGAACGTGGAAAAGAGTTCTCTATTACCACTTACAAGAGTTCCCTTTCTAGGGACTCTTATAGATTCTGTAGAGATGAAAATTTACCTGACAGAGGCCAGGTTATCAAAACTTCTAAATGCTTTCCGTGTCCTTCATTCCATTCCACACCCGTCAGTAGCTCAGTGCATGGAAGTAATCGGCTTAATGGTAGCGGCAATGGACATAGTACCATTTGCGCGCCTGCATCTCAGACCGCTGCAATTGTGCATGCTAAGTCAGTGGAACGGTGATTACTCAGATTTGTCCCCCCTACTAAATCTGGATCAAGAGACCAGAGATTCTCTTCTATGGTGGCTTTCTCGGCCACATCTGTCCAAGGGGATGACCTTTCGCAGGCCAGATTGGACGATTGTAACAACAGACGCCAGCCTTCTAGGCTGGGGCGCAGTCTGGAACTCCCTGAAGGCTCAGGGATTATGGACTCAGGAGGAGAAACTCTTCCCAATAAATATTCTGGAATTAAGAGCAATATTCAATGCTCTCCTAGCTTGGCCTCAGTTAGCAACTCTGAGGTTCATCAGATTTCAGTTGGACAACATCACGACTGTGGCTTACATCATCCATCAAGGGGGAACCAGAAGTTCCCTAGCGATGTTGGAAGTCTCAAAGATAATTCGCTGGGCAGAGTCTCACTCTTGCCACCTGTCAGCGATTTACATCCCAGGCGTGGAGAACTGGGAGGCGGATTTTCTAAGTCGCCAGACTTTTCATCCGGGGGAGTGGGAACTTCATCCGGAGGTCTTTGCTCAACTGATTCATCGTTGGGGCAAACCAGATCTGGATCTCATGGCGTCTCGCCAGAACGCCAAGCTTCCTTGTTACGGATCCAGGTCCAGGGACCCGGGAGCGGTGCTGATAGATGCTCTGACAGCCCCTTGGGTCTTCAACATGGCTTATGTGTTTCCACCATTCCTGATACTTCCTCGTTTGATTGCAAAAATCAAACAGGAGAGAGCTTCTGTGATTCTGATAGCGCCCGCGTGGCCACGCAGGACCTGGTATGCAGACCTAGTGGACATGTTGTCCTGTCCACCGTGGTCTCTGCCTCTGAGACAGGACCTTCTAATTCAGGGTCCTTTCAACCATCCAAATCTAATTTCTCTGAGACTGACTGCATGGAGATTGAACGCTTGATTCTATCAAAGCGTGGCTTCTCGGAGTCGGTTATTGATACCTTAATACAGGCTAGGAAGCCTGTTACCAGAAAAATTTACCATAAGATATGGCGTAAATATTTATATTGGTGCGAATCCAAGAGTTACTCATGGAGTAAGGTTAGGATTCCTAGGATATTGTCCTTTCTACAAGAGGGTTTAGAAAAGGGCTTATTTGCTAGTTCGTTAAAGGAACAGATTTCTGCTCTGTCTATTCTTCTACACAAACGTCTGGCTGAAGTTCCAGACGTTCAGGCTTTTTGTCAGGCTTTAGCTAGGATTAAGCCTGTGTTTAAGACTGTTGCTCCGCCGTGGAGCTTAAACTTAGTTCTTAACGTTCTTCAAGGCGTTCCATTTGAACCCCTTCATTCCATTGATGTCAAGCTGTTATCCTGGAAGGTTCTGTTTTTGATGGCTATTTCCTCGGGTCGAAGAGTCTCTGAGTTATCTGCCTTACATTGTGATTCTCCTTATCTGATTTTTCATTCAGACAAGGTAGTTCTGCGTACTAAACCTGGGTTCTTACCTAAGGTAGTTACTAACAGGAATATCAATCAAGAGATTGTTGTTCCATCACTGTGTCCTAACCCTTCTTCAAAGAAGGAACGACTTTTTGCATAATCTGGACGTAGTCCGTGCCCTGAAGTTCTATTTGCAGGCAACTAAAGATTTTCGTCAAACTTCTTCCCTGTTTGTCGTTTACTCTGGACAGAGAAGAGGTCAAAAGGCTTTGGCTACCTGTCTCTCTTTTTGGCTTCGTAGCATAATACGTTTAGCCTATGAGACTGCTGGACAGCAGCCTCCTGAAAGGATTACAGCTCATTCTACTAGAGCTGTGGATTCCACCTGGGCCTTTAAAAATGAGGCTTCTGTTGAACAGATTTGCAAGGCTGCAACTTGGTCTTCACTTCACACTTTTTCAAAATTTTACAAATTTGACACTTTTGCTTCTTCGGAGGCTATTTTTGGGAGAAAGGTACTTCAGGCAGTGGTTCCTTATGTTTAATGTTCCTGCCTTGTCCCTCCCTTCATCCATGTACTTTAGCTTTGGTATTGGTATTCCATAAGTAATGGATGACCCGTGGACTGACTACACTTAACAAGAGAAAACATAATTTATGCTTACCTGATAAATTTATTTCTCTTGTAGTGTAGTCAGTCCACGGCCCGCCCTGTCTTTAAGGCAGATCTAAATTTTAATTAAACTCCAGTCACCACTGCACCCTATGGTTTTTCCTTTCTCTTCTGCTTTGGTCGAATGACTGAATATGACATGTGAGGGGAGGAGCTATATAGCAGCTCTGCTTTGGGTGATCCTCTTGCAGCTTCCTGTTAGGAAGAGATATATTCCATAAGTAATGGATGACCCGTGGACTGACTACACTACAAGAGAAATAAATTTATCAGGTAAGAATAAATTATGTTTTTTGGCCATCTCTTCTGCTAGAAGAGTTTCCAAATTATCTGCTCTTTCTTGTGAATCTCTTTTTCTGATTTTCCATCAGGATAAGGCAGTTTTGCCGACTTCATTTAAATTTTTACCTAAGGTTGTGAATTCTAACAACATTAATATAGAAATTGTTGTTCCTTCTTTGTGTCCTAATCCTAAGAATTCTTTGGAGAGATCCTTACATTCTTTGGATGTTGTAAGAGCTTTGAAATATTATGTTGAAGCTACTAAAGATTTCAGGAAGACTTCTAGTCTATTTGTTGTGTTTTCTGGTTCTAGGAAAGGTCAGAAGGCTTCTACCATTTCCTTGGCATCTTGGTTAAAGCTTTTGATTCATCAGGCTTATTTGGAGTCGGGCTAGGCCCCACCTCAGAGAAATACAGCTCATTCTACTAGATCAGTCTCCACTTCGTGGGCTTTTAAGAATAAAGCTTCAGTTGATCAGATTTGCAAAGCAGCAACTTGGTGGTCTTTGCATACATTTACTAAATTCTACCATTTTGATGTTTTTTTTCTTTAGGCAGCTGTTTCAGTTTGATTCCTCTGCTTATGTTTTTTTTTTCTTTTTATTTATGTGAATAAACTTATATTTTGGGTTGTGGATTAATTTTTGTAAGCAGAAAATGGCTGTTATTATTTTTATCCCTCCCTCTCTAGTGACTCTTCTGTGGAGTTCCACATCTTGGGTATTACTATCCCATACGTCACTAGCTCATGGACTCTTGTCAATTACATGAAAGAAAACATAATTTATTTAAGAAATTAACTGATAAATTCATTTATTTCATATTGGCAAGAGTCCATGTGACGCACCCTTTTTATGGTGGTTTTGATTTTTTGTATAAAGAACAATTATTTCCAAATTCCTTTGTTGATGCTTTTTACTCCTTTCTTTACCACCCCACTACTTGGCTATTCGTTAAACTGAATTGTGGTTGTGGTGAGGGGTGTATTTATAGGCATTTTGAGATTTGGGAAACTTTGCCCCTCCTGGTAGGATTGTATATCCCATATGTCACTAGCTCATGGACTCTTGCCAATATGAAAGAAATGAATTTATCAGGTAAGTTAAGTTAATAACATAAGTTATGCTATTTTTCTATTAAAATTCATTCTCTCTCTCTCTCTCTCTCTCTCTCTCTCTCATCTAGCTATCATCTTAAAAAAATAATATATATATATATATATATATATATATATATTATTTTTTTTCATACAAAAAAAGCACTCAATGGACGTTATCATAACGTTTTGGGTACCGAACCGGACCCGTTGTCAAATGATACAAAACACATGCATATTTTTTGTATCATTTGACAAAGGGTCCGGTTCGGTACCCGAAACGTTATGATAACTTTGTAATAAAAGTTATGGATTGCATCTTTGCAAGTCCATTGAGTGCTTTCATGGTATGAATATTGGATTTAAGCCTGTCGGCACCGTGGCATTTAGAAACGGATGAGAAGTGCATATCTTTAAAGGACTATATAGAGAGAGTGAGAGAGAGAGCTTTTTTTTGTGGGGGTACTCACCGGTACCCACACCTCTGCCAAATCATAACAGGTAATATTTGTAATCACCATATAAATACTCTAGTTTTCAAAAGAGGGAGCTGCAAAATACATCAAGCATTATAAATAATGTTGTTTGTTTTTTTTAAAGTCACTGAGCAGAATTTATCAATCAATAATCAGTGACTACCGGGCACTTTTTTTTTTTTTTTTGAGTACTGGCACCTTTTTATTTTACAAAAAAAGCACTATGTATGTGTATATATGTGTGTATTCTATATATACACATACACACGCGCGCACACAAACCACGGGAATATCAGCTGAGCCTTTGCGACTCAGCTTGTAGAGGGGTGCGGCATCTTGGGGGGGGGGGGGCTCTGGGAGAGAAATAATCACACAGATTCTTGAATAAGTATTGCACTATTAAAGCTTATTGTTTAGAGGCTTGAAAGCTGTTTCTAAGCCAATAACATAATAAATTATACTTTGAGGAAGAAAATAAAGAACTTTATGGAAAAGGTCACATTAATCTTGTTTACAAACAACAACCAAGAGACGCTCAGGCCGATCTTTCCACAGGAGAATCTGTCGTTCAATGCTGATTTACAAACTTGTCAGGTGCTCAGAAAAGCTTTTTTTTCGGTGAGCCATGCTTCCTGTAGTCTCTTAAAGGAAAACAAATTTTGCACTCCAGAGAATAAATATTAATATTTTTATTCAGTCCTGTTGAAAAAACAAATATTTTCAGTTGTTCTATTCCTTTTATATTGCTGGAGAAAAAGCAAAGAAAGCGAAAAAACTTGTAGTCCTTATTTTGTATGAAACTGTGCTATTTTTATAAGATCTGTTTAGTATAGCAATTTATCGCTTCTACTTCTATTCAAAAGACATGTATACTATAGTATCTTTTGATTTTTGTATTTGTTTTATTTATTGTGCTTATCCATCTGTAAAGGTTCTTATAAACCCATAGAGGAGTTAAATGTTGTGCTGATAAAAAGGAAGTATGCCAGTATATGAGGAAGTAGAAAAAACAAGTAGTCCGGAGCTGCAGTTAAAAACTTCTTATCTTTTATTAATCCATAAAAGCATACATGTATATGTTAGACAAAAACATGCCCTTAGTGTCCAAAGCTTACGCGTTTCGGCTGGAATGCCGTACTCATAGCTTGCTGACCACCTTCTCACTAATGGGCTTTTTAAGAGGTGTAAAACAATTTGATTTGCTAGGGTTCATGTTTCATTTTAACTATTTAATTGCTGTCCAGTTTGTCTGGTGTGTAAAATGCCTATTTGATATTGCATTATCTCTCAGTCAAACATATGAAAAGCAATATACATGTACCATTTAGACTTTGATTGCAAAAACTTAAAATTGCCTTTAGTAGAGAGAGTCACCAAAAATGTCCCCTAGATTAATCTAGGACATATATGCAAATACTCATTTACAATGTTTCTATATTTTAAAGTTTTAAACACTTGTACAGCATTTGAATGGTGGTATTATTTCCACCACACCGTGCAAAGAGAAAATTATTTCAATCCTTTTAGTATGCTTTATTGGTCAAAGTGCTATTTATTTTACTGCAATTGTCCTACCTGTCACAACACTTGTGCCATTCAAAAATATTAAACTTAGTCAGAATCCTTCCTAGTATGATACTAAGGGATAAGTGGACTACTGCATTCTATGGCCTTATTGTGAGGGGATAGCATTATTGCTGCTAAGTAATTAAGTGAAAAACATTGATCCTTGAAAAAGTATTTGACAATATAGTTCCCTACAACCTAACTTGGTCCTGTTAAATTCTATCATAGAATATAAAATTCAAACATAGAATATAAAAATAAATATAAATGAGGTACACAGGTTCCCACCGCCCAATTTATCCAGGTTTCAAATATGGTATACCAAAAAGATTGTTGAATCAACAACCCATTTGCTAATTTATCAATTAAATATAATATGTCTATAAAGATGGCAAGGTGTGTAACCTGTGTATCTCACTTCTCTTACAGAGGTCACCATTACTTCCAGAAATTTATGAGATCGTATGATGAATTTAGACCTTTTGGGTACCTGGTCTGAAGGTGAAAAATCCAGAATACCTCTCGCTTTGCTAAAGTCTGATCTCTATCTCCCCCTCTTTTATTTGTGTTAACTATTTCAATGATAGTCCATTTAAAACTATCCACCTGTTTATTATGGACCACATTGAAGTGTTGCACCATGGGGGTAGTCAGGACACCGTTTTTAATATCCACAAGGTGCTCCCTAATGCGTTCACGCGTCTCTCTTGTCGTCATACCCACGTACTGTAGGTGACAATCTTGACCACCTGCCAAGTAAACGGTGTATTTACTTCGACAGTTCATACACCTACTATGATTATAGGTTCTATTGGTTACTTCGCTTCTAAAACCTTCGCCTGTTATGACATGCTCACATGCCTTACAAGAGATGTTGTGACATTTATAAACCCCTTTAAAACGTAACCATGAGCTCTGGTCACCCCTTTGGGAATCCTTAAGTTGTGTGGGTGCCAGAATATTGCCCAAGGATACTCCTTTTCTAAAGGAGCATTTACATCCATTTTTGACTGTTTCCTCCAAAGCCCCATCTGCTGCAAATCTAAAGTTTTTTTGTATAATGTTGCAAATTTGATGGTATTGCATGCTATAATCCGTAGTAAAGAAGATTCCTCTATTAGTTAGTTTTTTAGTAGTATCTGATTTTTCTAGCAATGTGCCTCTGTCTATTTTAGCCACCTCCTGTCTAGTCTTGTCTATAACATGGTAATTGTAGCCCCTGTTTAATAGACGTTCAGTTAAATATGAGGAAGTGCCAGTAGAGGGTGCAAAACATGTCAGACTGATAGCATTTTGCTAGTTATTTTTTTTAACATGACCCAATAAAAGGATGTTAATATTTATTCTTTGGAGTGCAAGGGTATTTGTTTTCTTTTAATCAATTGTATTCCATTTCCTAGAAAGCTGTTCTAATAATCTAGAACATCTTGTGTATTAAACTGTTATAAATTGAGAAATTGATTTCTTGCCTTGAAAGATTTTATTAGGTTTTTGACTGATGCCCATCTCCAACCCCACTTGTACATAATAAACAATTTATTACAATAGCTTCTTAATTGTGAGAAGGTAAAGAAGTGAGCATACTCATTTATGATTTTGTATAGGTCCAAAACCCTTTATCCAAACTTCTAGGAACCAGAAAAGAGTTCTGAATATTTTTTAATTTGTATCTTTCCAAAGCAATTGTCATTATAAATATAGACTATCATTTGCATTTTAGAACACAAAACTCGCATCAAAGACACCGGCAGAAAATTGTGACTTAATGGTGGCGAATATGGTATTTCTTTCATGTAATTAGCAAGAGTCCATGAGCTAGTGACGTATGGGATATACATTCCTACCAGGAGGGGCAAAGTTTCCCAAACCTCAAAATGCCTATAAATACACCCCTCACCACACCCACAAATCAGTTTTACAAACTTTGCCTCCTATGGAGGTGGTGAAGTAAGTTTGTGCTAGATTCTACGTTGATATGCGCTCCGCAGCAGGTTGGAGCCCGGTTTTCCTCTCAGCGTGCAGTGAATGTCAGAGGGATGTGAGGAGAGTATTGCCTATTTGAATTCAATGATCTCCTTCTACGGGGTCTATTTCATAGGTTCTCTGTTATCGGTCGTAGAGATTCATCTCTTACCTCCCTTTTCAGATCGACGATATACTCTGATATATACCATTACCTCTACTGATTCTCGTTTCAGTACTGGTTTGGCTTTCTACTACATGTAGATGAGTGTCCTGGGGTAAGTAAGTCTTATTTTCTGTGACACTCTAAGCTATGGTTGGGCACTTTTTTATAAAGTTCTAAATATATGTATTCAAACATTTATTTGCCTTGACTCAGGATGTTCAAACGTTCCTTATTTCAGACAGTCAGTTTCATATTTGGGATAATGCATATGAATAAATCAATTTTTTCTTACCTTAAAATTTGACTTTTTCCCTGTGGGCTGTTAGGCTCGCGGGGGCTGAAAATGCTTCATTTTATTGCGTCATTCTTGGCGCGGACTTTTTTGGCGCAAATTTTTTTTTCTGTTTCCGGCGTCATACGTGTCGCCGGAAGTTGCGTCATTTCTGGCGTTTTTTTGCGCCAAAAGTGTTGGCGTTCCGGATGTGGCGTCATTTTTGGCGCCAAAAGCATTTAGGCGCTAAATAATGTGTGCGTCTTTTTTGGCGCTAAAAAAATATGGGCGTCATTATTGTCTCCACATTATTTAAGTCTCATTATTTATTGCTTCTGGTTGCTAGAAGCTTGTTCACTGGCATTTTTTCCCATTCCTGAAACTGTCATTTAAGGAATTTGATCAATTTTGCTTTATATGTTGTTTTTTCTATTACATATTGCAAGATGTCCCACGTTGACACTGAGTCAGAAGATACTTCTGGAAAATCGCTGCCTGGTGCTGGATCTACCAAAGTTAAGTGTATCTGCTGTAAACTTGTGGTATCTGTTCCTCCAGCTGTTGTTTGTACTGAATGTCATGACAAACTTGTTAATGCAGATAATATTTCTTTTAGTAATGTTACATTACCTGTTGCTGTTCCGTCAACATCTAATACTCAGTGTTCCTGATAACATAAGAGATTTTGTTTCTAAATCCATTAAGAAGGCTATGTCTGTTATTCCTCCTTCTGGTAAACGTAAAAAGTCTTTTAAAACTTCTCATTTTTCAGATGAATTTTTAAATGAACATCATCATTCTGATTCTGATAATGGTTCTTCTGTTTCAGAGGATTCTGTCTCAGAGGTTGATGCTGATAAATCTTCATATTTATTTAAAATGGAATTTATTCGTTCTTTACTTAAAGAAGTCTTAATTGCATTAGAAATAGAGGATTCTGGTCCTCTTGATACTAAATCTAAACGTTTAAATAAGGTTTTTAAATCTCCTGTAGTTATTCCAGAAGTTTTTCCTGTCCCTGATGCTATTTCTGAAGTAATTTCCAGGGACTGGAATAATTTGGGTAATTCATTTACTCCTTCTAAACGTTTTAAGCAATTATATCCTGTGCCATCTGACAGATTAGAGTTTTGGGACAAAATCCCTAAGGTTGATGGGGCTGTCTCTACTCTTGCTAAGCGTACTACTATTCCTACGGCAGATAGTAGTACCTCCTTTAAGGATCCTTTAGATAGGAAAATTGAATCCTTTCTAAGAAAAGCTTACTTGTGTTCAGGTAATCTTCTTAGACCTGCTATTTCTTTAGCGGATGTTGCTGCAGCTTCAAATTTTTGGTTAGAAGCTTTAGCGCAACAAGTAACAGATCATAATTCTCATAGCATTATTAATCTTCTTCAACATGCTAATAATTTTATTTGTGATGCCATCTTTGATATCATTAGAGTTGATGTCAGGTATATGTCTCTAGCTATTTTAGCTAGAAGAGCTTTATGGCTTAAAACTTGGAATGCTGATATGTCTTCTAAGTCTACTTTGCTTTCCCTTTCTTTCCAGGGTAATAAATTATTTGGTTCTCAGTTGGATTCTATTATCTCAACTGTTACTGGAGGGAAAGGAACTTTTCTCCAACATTGGTGTGTCCGGTCCACGGCATCATCCTTACTTGTGGGAATATCTCTTCCCCAACAGGAAATGGCAAAGAGTCCCAGCAAAGCTGGCCATATAGTCCCTCCTAGGCTCCGCCCACCCCAGTCATTCTCTTTGCCGTTGCACAGGCAACATCTCCATGGAGATGGTTAAGAGTATGTGGTGTTTAGTTGTAGTTTTTTTTATTCTACTATCAAGAGTTTGTTATTTTAAAATAGTGCTGGTATGTACTATTTACTCTGAAACAGAAAAAGATGAAGATTTCTGTTTGTGAGAGGAAGATGATTTTAGCAGACAGTAACTAAAATCGATTGCTGTTTCCACATAGGACTGTTGAGATGAAGTAACTTCAGTTGGGGGAAACAGTTAGCAGACTTTTCTGCTTAAGGTATGACTAGCCATATTTCTTACAAGACTGTGTAATGCTGGAAGGCTGTCATTTCCCCTCATGGGGACCGGTAAGCCATTTTCTTAGTCTCAAACAGAATAATGGGCTTAATATGGGCTATAAAACTTTTATGGGCTAAATCGATTGCTTTATTTGGACATTTTATACATGTTTATGCTGATAATTCACACTTATAAACTTGGGGAACGTTTTTTGACGTCAGGCACTATGTTAGACACCTTTTCCAGTCAGGAAGGGCCTTCCCAGTTGTAGGCTGAGCCTCATTTTCGCGCCATTACTGCGCAGTTGTTTTTGAGAGCAAGACATGCAGATGCATGTGTGAGGACCTGAAAGTAGTTGGAAAAGTTCCTAGAAGGCGTCATTTGGTATCGTATTCCCCTCTGGGTCTGGTAAAGTCACAGCAAAGGCTGTAGCTGGGACTGTATAGGGGTTAAATCTGTAACCGGCTCCGGTTTCGTTATTTTAAGGGTTAAAGCTCTGAAAATTGGTGTGCAATACTTTTAATGCTTTAAGACACTGTGGTGAATTTTGAACAATTCCTTTATATTTTTTCACATATTCAGTAATAAAGTGTGCTCTGTTTAAAATTTAAAGAGACAGTAACGGTTTTGTTTTAAAACGGTTTTTGTGCCTTATTGACAAGTTTAAGCCTGTTTAACATGTCTGTGCCTTCAGATAAGCTATGTTCTATATGTATGAAAGCCAATGTGTCTCCCCCTTCAAAATTGTGTGATAATTGTGCCATAGCGTCCAAACAAAGTAAGGACAGTACTGCCACAGATAATGAAATTGCCCAAGGCGATTCCTCAGATGAGGGGAGTAGACATGGTTCTACATCATCTCCTTCTGTGTCTACACCAGTTTTGCCCACGCAGGAGGCCCCTAGTACTTCTAGCGCGCCAATGCTTATTACCATGCAACAATTGACAGCTGTAATGGATAACTCCATAGCAAATATTTTATCCAAAATGCCTGCATATCAGAGAAAGCGCGATTGCTCTGTTTTAAACACTGAAGAGCAGGAGGGCGCTGATGATAATTGTTCTGTCATACCCTCACACCAATCTGAAGGGGCCATGAGGGAGGTTTTGTCAGATGGGGAAATTTCAGATTCAGGAAAAATTTCTCAACAGGCTGAACCTGATGTTGTGACATTTAAATTTAAATTAGAACATCTCCGCGCACTGCTTAAGGAGGTGTTATCTACTCTGGATGATTGTGACAACTTGGTCATTCCAGAGAAATTATGCAAGATGGACAAGTTCCTAGAGGTTCCGGTGCACCCCGACGCTTTTCCTATACCCAAGCGGGTGGCGGACATAGTGAATAAGGAGTGGGAGAAGCCCGGCATACCTTTTGTTCCCCCTCCTATATTTAAGAAATTATTTCCTATGGTCGACCCCAGAAAGGATTTATGGCAGACAGTCCCTAAGGTCGAGGGGGCAGTTTCTACTCTAAACAAGCGCATTACTATTCCTATCGAGGATAGTTGTGCTTTCAAAGATCCTATGGATAAAAAATTGGAAGGTTTGCTTAAAAAGATTTTTGTACAGCAAGGTTACCTTCTACAACCCATTTCGTGCATTGTTCCTGTCACTACAGCAGCGTGGTTCTGGTTCGAGGAACTAGAAAACTCGCTTAGTAGAGAGACTCCATATGAGGAGGTTATGGACAGAGTTCACGCACTTAAGTTGGCTAACTCTTTTATTTTAGATGCCGCTTTGCAATTAGCTAGATTAGCGGCGAAAAATTCAGGGTTTGCAATTGTGGCGCGCAGAGCGCTTTGGCTAAAGTCTTGGTCAACGGATGTATCATCCAAGACAAAATTGCTTAACATTCCCTTCAAGGGTAAAACTCTCTTTGGACCAGAATTGAAAGAGATTATCTCAGACATCACTGGGGGAAAGGGCCACGCCCTCCCACAAGATAGGCCTTTCAAGGCCAAGAATAAGTCTAATTTTCGTTCCTTTCGTAATTTCAGGAACGGACCGGCCTCTAATTCTGCATCCTCTAAGCAAGAGGGTAATGCCTCACAGTCCAAACCAGCCTGGAAACCGATGCAAGGCTGGAACAAGGGTAAGCAGACCAAGAAGCCTGCTACCGCTAACAAAACAGCATGAAGGAGTAGCCCCCGATCCGGGACAGGATCTAGTGGGGGGCAGACTCTCTCTCTTTGCTCAGGCTTGGGCAAGAGATTTTCAGGATCCCTGGACGCTAGAAATAGTTTCTCAGGGTTATCTTCTGGAATTCAAGGAACTACCCCCAAGGGGAAGGTTCCACATGTCTCACTTATCCTCAAATCAAATAAAGAGACAGGCGTTCTTACATTGTGTAGAAGACCTGTTAAAGATGGGAGTGATACACCCAGTTCCAATGACGGAACAAGGAATGGGATTTTACTCAAATCTGTTCGTAGTTCCCAAAAAGAGGGAACCTTCAGACCAATTCTGGATTTAACGATCCTAAACAAATTTCTCAGGGTACCATCGTTCAAAATGGAAACCATTCGAAAGATTCTACCCACTATCCAGGAAGATCAATTTATGACTACCGTGGATCTAAAGGATGCGTACCTACATATTCCTATCCACAAAGAACATCATCAGTTCCTAAGGTTCGCCTTTCTGGACAAACATTACCAGTTTGTGGCCCTCCCATTCGGATTAGCCACTGCTCCAAGGATTTTCATAAAGGTACTCGGGTCCCTTCTAGCGGTTCTAAGACCGAGGGGCATTGCAGTAGTACCATACTTGGACGACATTCTAATACAAGCGTCGTCCCTTTCAAAAGCAAAGGCTCATACAGACATCGTTCTGGCCTTTCTCAGATCTCACGGATGGAAGGTGAACATAGAAAAAAAGTTCTCTGTCTCCGTCAACAAGAGTTCCCTTCCTGGGAACAATAATAGATTCCTTAGAAATTAGGATTTTTCTGACAGATGTCAGAAAGTCAAAACTTCTAAGCGCTTGTCAAGTTCTTCATTCTGTTCCACGTCCTTCCATAGCTCAGTGCATGGAAGTAGTAGGGTTGATGGTTGCAGCAATGGACATAGTCCCTTTTGCGCGAATTCATCTAAGACCATTACAACTGTGCATGCTGAAACAGTGGAATGGGGACTATACAGACTTGTCTCCAGTGATTCAAGTAGATCAGAAGACCAGAGATTCACTCCGTTGGTGGATATCCCTGGACCACCTATCCCAGGGAATGAGCTTCCGCAGACCAGAGTGGGTCATTGTCACGACCGACGCCAGTCTGGTGGGCTGGGGTGCGGTCTGGGAATCCCTGAAAGCTCAGGGACTATGGTCTCGGGAAGAGTCTCTTCTCCCGATAAACATTCTGGAACTAAGAGCGATATTCAATGCTCTCAGGGCTTGGCCTCAGCTTGCAAAGGCCAGATTCATAAGATTCCAATC